>NC_133778.1:702989-783961 GCF_003597395.2 Chelonoidis abingdonii
ATCTGCGTCATCAGCCCTCTCCCCTTGGGCTGCAAGGACCCTGCCCTCCGTCACGTCCTCTCGTTCCGCTGGCAAGTGCAGCTTCAACTGCTGCCGGTGGCACGTGGCGGGGAGGCGCTCGAAGGGTCCTTTCTGGTCCCATACCAGGGGGCCCACTACCGGGTGCATTATTCGACGGCGGAGGCCCGGTGCTACCTCTGCTGGGCGATGGGGCACATCCAGAGGGACTGCCCCTTGGCCCAGCACGGAGGAGTGTCCGGGACCCCTGGGCCTTGGCATGGCGCCAGCCCTGCCATCACCGGTACCCCTGGCTGCCCGGCACCCGAAGCTGCCCCTCCTCCTCCTTCTCGGTTCATCACTGTGGAAGAGGGTGTAGTGGAGATACCGCCGGGCGTGGGAGAGGGCTCGTCCCAGGGGGAGTCCTCCCTCACTTCTGCTGTCCCACCACTGCCTCCCCGAGTCCCTGAGCCATTGCCCTTGCCCCCCGATCCGACCCTGTTAGCCAGCCCCCGGATGATATCATGGAGGGCTGGTCATTAGTGCAGGGGAAGCGGGGCAAGTGGAAGGCTCGAACTTCCTTACATCCTTCGGATTCGGAGGCCCTCCGGAAGAGCAGGAAGGGAGGCACCGATGTTGAACCTTCCGCCTTGGCCCCTGATGACTGCCGTTCTGTGGTGCTGGCTGGAGACATTGTGGCAGCACCGGAAGGTAACGCCACCCCTCCTCTGAGATCTCTCCCCATGGAAGCTCCCGAGGGAGCCTCTCTCGCCCCCTTCCTGCTCGAAGCCTCTGTGAGCGCTGACTTGGGTATCGCCTCGGGTGCTAGGGGGGAGGGTCCTGGGGTGGTGGCTGGTGATCTCCCTTCCATCTACGAGGAGATCGAGGTCCTGGGTCTGACCCCGGTCACGCAGGGGGAGGACGACCCTCTGCCAGCGGGCCTCGATCTGGGCGACCTCACCCCAGTCCCCCTCTCCCTTTGTTCCCTTCCCCTGACCACTGCTTCTGCTCCCGCCTCTGAGGGTCCCCTGGACTCTTCCATCGACCCGGCTGCTGGTGGCACCCTGTTGACGGCCGCCGAGCCCCTTGAGGCGACGGCCAGTGCCCTGCTGCCGAGGTCCAGTTCCCAGGGGGTGTCTCTCTTTGGTGTGGAGGACCCGCCCTCCTTCCTAGGCGGGGACCCCATTGACGAACATCTATCTCTGGATGCCGAGGCTGCCACACGTGCCACAGTGGCTGCGCCCGGCATCATTAGGGGTCTCCTTCCTACTTCCTGGATCCCTGAGCCTGGCCAGAAGGAGCCACCCTCTAGTGGCTCGATGATAGAGGCTCAGGATCTTGCCTCTACCCCCTTCCCAGATTCTCTCCCTGATCCCAGTCCTACTTCTGTTAGCCCTGTCCTTGTCCCCCCCCACCTCCCGTGATGCCAGTGCCGCACCTGGGAATACCCCCCAGGGAGCGGCTTCAGTAGGTTTTCCTTGTCCCGACCCACCAGGGGCTGCTATTCTCCTTCCGCCCCCCTTGTTGAACCAGGGAGCGGGGAGGGTTTCATGGCGTCAGCCCATCGGACGCCACGTCGGGGGTCTGCCCTCTGCCTGCCCGCCTCAGTGGACCACGGGGCTGTGACGGGGACCCTACTGGGGGCTGGTCATCGATCGGTGACCCCGCCCCCCCCATGCGCTGAGGGAGGAGCTGCGGGAGTTCCTTGAAGACATCCGTGGCTCCCGTAATAAAGTCCAGCTTGCGCTCCGGCGGTGGGGGGATTTCCATCAGGTCCTCCGGGCCGCGAGGGCCCTCAAGGGGGAGGGTAAGAGAACCGGGAAGCAGGCCGCTGCAGCCTACCGGCGGGTCCATGTCTTCCGTGACTGTTTACTCACCTACGGAGTAGGTCACGGATTGCTGTGCGGCCTGCCGGAGGCCGTGGGCGTGTCTGCCGGCGAGGATCCCCTCCAGGCCTCTTCATGGCGCCGATCATCTTTGCCACTTTAAACACCCTGGGCTGTAGGATGGGTCTCCGCAGGAGCCAGGTGCTCTCCTTCCTCCGGGAGAGGGGATACTCTGTGGTTTTGCTGCAGGAGACCCATACGGATCCGGCCGCTGAAGCTAGCTGGCGGTTGGAGTGGGGGGGACGGGGCCTACTTTAGCCACTTCTCGGTTTGCGCGGCTGGAGTGGAGGCGACGACACCTGTATACTCACCCGGATCCTAACCAGGCGCCCGAGTGCGGTGGTACGCCAAGAGCGGTGCCAGCCGCCTGCTGCACCATGCGGAGTCCCGCAGGGAGGGCTGATGGTTCAATATCCGGAAATCAAGACACGTGGATTACCGCCCGGACTTACATAGGCCACAAGTGAGAAGGAGCTTTTTTATACAGCAGGTGTCTGCCATTCCCTCGAGCGTCCTGGATCCTTGTCGGATGCCTGGTCCTGGAGGGGACCTTTAACATCCACCCAACTAACAAGGACGGGACCACTGGGACGGACAGTCCGGCTGCCGCGGGGCGCGAGATCATCGACCGCCACTCCCTGTGGACGCTGGCGCGACCAACAACGCCAAGATGACGTTTCGACGTTCACCTGTCGGGGAGGCCCGGCGATCGCGCACTCCGACTGGACGCAATTTACCTGTCCGTCTACCCTTCCGGGCCCACTCTAAAACCGGATAGGCCGACCCCCCTTTGGATCACCACCCTTTCGCCACGGTGACGTCTCTCGTGCGTAAGCCGGGGCCGCCTATTGGCACTTATTAATAGTTTGCATGGAGGATGGGGCTTCATGGCGTCTTCCAGAAGTTCTGACTGCCTGGCAAAGGCAGAGCCCGCGCCTTTTTCTCGGCGCGGCGGTGGAGATCTGGAAGGTGCGCGCCCAGATCTTCTTCCGGACTACCCGGGGCCCCAGCCGACGGAGGACGGCGATAGAGCAGTTGGACGGGAGTCTTGAGCTGAGAGGCGCTGGCCGCCAAAGCCTGAAGATCCATCCCTCGCGAGTGTGCGAGAAGCGGAGAGCGCCAGACCTCGAAACCATGGCGGGTGCTTTTGTTCGTCCGCAATCCACTTCCTTCGGAGATGGACCGCGGCTCCCGCTTTCTTCACGCCTGGAAGAAAGGAGGGGGGCCAAGAAGCCATCACCAGCCTCCTGGCGGAAGGACGGCACCCCCTCACGGATCGCGAGATGTACGGGAGGGCCAGCCGCTTCCTACGCGACACTTTTCTGCCGGATCTCCCCCAGTCCTAACTGCTTGCAGAGTGCTCTGGAAGGACGCCCGACGGTCCCAGCACGCACCGGGACTGGCTAGGCTGCCTCTCAACTGGGCCTGATTCGGAAAGCCCTCCGTCGGATGCCCACGCAATAAATCTCCAGGCAGGACAGCCTGACCGTGGAGTTTGCACCGCATGTGTCGGACGTGTCTCGCCCAAACCTGGTCACCGCTGCCGAGTCTTTGCAGAGCCGGGTTCCCTCCCTCTCTCGTGCAGGCGAGCCATGCTCGCCTTATGCCGAAGAGGGGACCTCGTGACATACGGAATTGGCGGCCCAATCTCGCTTCCTCAGCACGGACTACAATCGTTGCGAAGGCCCATTCTCGATGCGGCCTAGGTCTGCTGCTGGCGGACTGGTCCATCAGACAACCTACAACCGTCCCGGGCCGCCCACTTTGATAACTGTATCGGCCGGGACTCTGGAATGCGTGTATGGATGGGTCTGTCATCCGCCTCTGTCTGGATCAGGAGAAGGTGTCGACAGGGGGAATCACGGGATCTCCGGCACTCGTGAAGTGTCCGCCTCGTATCCCGCTTTGGGGGTTTTCTCCAGGTGGCTGTAACGCTCTGTGAATGTCCTGGTCAGGCTCAAACTGGGACCTGAACAGAGCCGGTTCGCTTGGGTGGGATGCGGGCAGGGGTGCCCCCTCTCGGCAGCTATACGCTCGGTGATCGAGACCCGTCTACTGTCTCCGCCGCAAGAGGTGACGGCGTTGGGCCTCGGGAAGCTGAGCTGCGGCTGGTCCCATCGGCGTCACTGACGATGTACCTCGTTGGTCCCAGGACCTGGGTACTGGCGTGGGTTAGGCTTTGCCAGGCCTGTTTCAGCGGCCTCCCCCTCCGCCCGGTCAAACTGGATAAGAGCGGGCTGGTGTCGTGAACGGTGGCCCAGTCGAGCTCCCTCCTCACCCGCGCTCGGGCCATCGGTGAGCCGCGGGTCCACTGCCATTCGGCGTACTTTCTGCCAATGCATCCGTCTCGCCGGAGGCAGGTTGGAGGGCAGGGACGAGGGTCCGGAAATGGACCGGCTAGCTCGGTGCCTCTCCCTTCGAGGGAGGCAACGGTGCTTAAGCCAACTGGGTCCTGTCCATGCTCTGGTACCGGCTCAACACCCTGGTCCTGGCCCTGGATTCCTGCCAACCTCCGCACGGTGATTCTGAGTTCTTGTGGCCGGGAAATGGCACTGGTTCGCTGCAGGGGTCTCCACCTGCACACACACACACACACTGCCTCACGCACTCAGTCCATGTCTCTGGCTCCAGGGCACCTGCAGAAAGCGATGCGAGCTGTAAATGGTGCGAGGTTAGTCCTGCTGGCAGTAAATTGGCGCATGCCTTCCGCGCCACGAAGCACGAGGCCGATACGACCGGCAAGCGCTTTTACCTCCATCAGAGAGTCTTCCCGAGACTCTCCAGCTGCTGGTTCTACCAGACCTCCTCTGGAACCTGGAAGCCTTTTCAACAACAGTCCTGCGGCCACCATAGGGGTCGATCTCCTCGCGAAGACCCCTCTACACCAATCCCCAGCGTTGTGTGCAGGTGGGGAGTCCCCTCTGTGCGCCAGAGCTGTCTGGCGAAGTCAACCAAGGTCAGAGACCTACTGGACACGACCAGGGAGACGCTGGATCCCTGACCTTGCCAGTACATGGGCTCCAGCCCTCCGGAAACTCCCTGGCAGTACTCTGAGATGAAGGTGCTTCCAAAGCCACTGCTTGGGCTACCTCAACCGGTCCTGCAAAGAGGCCGCCCCGCCCACCTCCACCCCAGGCCCCGTGGAACATTAAATGGACCCCTGCCCGTGGACCAAATCGCTCCCCGCCCTTTCACTCAGGCCTGCGGCACGATCCTGGCAGCCGTTCTGTTCCAGACCGCGCCAAGGAAACAGCCTGTCCAGCGCGGTCCTCACACTCGTCAATAACCTCACCTGGCCAATCCCGATACCCAATGGCGGGAGCCTCCTGCCACCCCTCGAGGGTGAGAAGCCCGGGGGGCCAGCCTTAATACTCGCTCTGTCCCGGAGGCCTGCGGGAGTCAGTGGCAGCTCCTCACGGGGCCGGAGCAACGGCGTTAACTTGGCCACGGTTCCATCCTGTCCCTAACACTGCCCTTCGTGGCGAGAAGCAGACCTGGCGGCACAATTAGTTGGAGTGCAACCAATTGCAACCCTTTTCGGCCTCTTGAATATCTATTTGCATTTGGGTTGCACTGGTCCCCCACCTTTTTATATATACACTCCATTCCGTGGCCCACAAAGCGTGGGATTCGCCCTTATCAACCTCCTCTTGGCCCGGGCCAAAACCAGCCGTACAATACCAGGGAGAGGAGGTTGGCTGACGGGATTTCCTGCGACTGTGGGGCCTATTTCTGCTCCTCCGTAGGTTCACATATCCGGGCAGAGTTCCTCTGGGCGGCGTCCTCTGGCTCCCTTGACGCTTTCGAAGAGCAGTGGGCGTTGTCTGGGGTTCTCTGTTCAGTGTCCCCATCAGGTTCCCTTCGTTTAATCATATGACCTCACTCCTGATCCTGTTTTTTTCATTAGTTGTCTCCCGTACTTATTTGGTGTCCCAGACGTGTGGATCCTCCCCTTCGTCTGGGGGGAGGCCCTTTAGAAGTGGGCGGGCAAAGCCCACCTCTTGGATACCAATAGGACCAGACTCCTGTACCCCACTGGTTTGGGTCTGTCACACTGGTTTTTAAAAAGGTAAGAAATACCACTGAGAGAGACTCACAGTTTAACAAATGAGATGTTTAGTTCTCCACATCCCTTAGTTTTGTCCTGGAATATTCCTGCTGTTCCAGCTTTTGTGCAGATTGCTAATCATGGTGTACCATTCAGACCACTTTGTTTGCGTATTGGACTCAAATCCCCTATGTTCAGAAGCTGATCCCAAGCTAGTTTGGTTCTGACGTGTGTCAGGTGAAAAGCTAACATGTTACATAAGACCATGGGTACAATATTTAAAAGTATTCAAGCATCTGGTAGGATTTCTAAAAGTGCCCATGTGCCTTAGACCTATTCATTTCCTGTGTTAATGCCTATTGCAGATTATTTTGTGGGTGTTGGAAGTTTGTCAGGCGGCTCAGAGCTTTGAATGTTCTTTTTAATGTTAAATGTAAAAGAAATAATGCCAGGAAGAAGAGAGGCTTGCACTACGACTAGACCTGCAGAGGCACCCATTGTGTTAATAAAACTCAACCTTTCCAGCTTAATGAATACTTGCTAATTATAACCAATTATACCATATTTTGCCTATCCTTATTATTAAGAATAATTTTTCAATATTGTTGCCATTTAAAAAAAAAAAATTATCCTGTGTAGTTAAATATTAAATATACTGTCATTCAAGTTACCAGTGATGAGCTATTTTCGCTGTTGTAGTGTGTCTTGTAGTAAAACTAATTGCATAGCAATGCAAATATTAGGTTAATCTATAAATTATATATTGCAGTTGTCAGTGACTTTTAAATAACTCCTTCCGTTAAATCAGTTGTGATTTTTGGTCTATAATTATCTTTAACAGAGTATGTGAAAAGCCTTCCTTTTAGAAAGGAATGAATATTTTTGTTTCATAACATTGTGTCACTAAAGTGTTTAGTCCTTATGTTAAGAAAATAGTGTTAGGAGTAGATCACTTACAAGATTTAAAGCCCCTTTGCCTGTGTACCTGTGTCAAAAATAAGATTTTTATAAAGTAATATAGAAACACATGCTTTATATTGGGAGAGCAGAAAAGAGGAAAGCTTGTGAATTTTAAATTGAAAACATTTGTGAAATGTCAATGAATCCACAGCCATATATACATGATCGTCAAGATTGTCATTTTGCCTACCCAGAAGGCAGCAAAAGTACTCCACCTTTGTGGTTTGAAAATCTGAAGAATGAGCATATGGTAGGATGCTCTTGACAACTGAGATGCATGCTAGGTAGCTTGAGAGCACATTACGTAATGCAGCAACTGATTCTGAAATGTTTGGGAGTATGTCCCTCGTGTATAGTACATATCTCATTGTAAACTATTTTATGTCAGGAAGAAAGGAAGCTAGTAAAACTGCCGCTAGTACCTTGGTTGAGAAAGCAGCTAGTATATTAAAAGAGAAAGCTGAGTCAGTCACTACAATGCAAGAGCCAGGTAAGAGAAAACAGTGTTTGATATGTCATGGCTGAATAGGGTTTAATAACGTTTTATTAAACACTCCTGCAATAGCGGTGTCTTCATTGTTTCCTATATTATATCAGCTTGCTAAAAAGGTAATTACTATACCAGATTAGCTCAGTGGTCCATATAGTACAGTATTCTGTCTTTGACGGTTGTTTCTAGCAGGTGTTTCAAAGGAATGGGCTAGAAATCCCCTAGTGGACAATTATGAAATAACCTGTCAACAAGATACATTTATTCCTAAAACCATTAGTGGTTGGCTTATACTCTGACGTATGAGGGTTCATATCCTTTGTGCATGTAAATATTCTTTTCTAATATACCTGGTTGTTTTCACCATCCATACAAATGGCTATTCCTTTTTTGATTCCTACTAAGCTCTTGGCCTCATGGATATAGATTGATTGTGTGGAGTTCCAAATTTTTTACAGATTTAAATTTGTTGCCTTTCATTTTCTGTGAATGTCCCTGTGCTCTTTTCCTATGAGCAAAGCTAAATAAGAGCGCTTGATTTACTTTCTCTGTACTATTCATTACATTATGTACCTCTATCAAGTCCCCTCTTGTTTCTCCTCTAAACAGTCTTAGGCTATGGCTACACTTGCAGCCGTACAACGCTGCTGCGGGAGCGCTCCAATGGCAGCGCTTTGAAGTGCAAGTGTGGTCGCAGCGCCAGCACTGAGAGAGCGCTCTCCCAGCGCTCCAGGTTCTCCACCTCCCTGTGGGGATTAGCTTGCAGCGCTGGGAGCTGTGCTCCCAGTGCTGGGGCACTGTTTACATTGGTGTTTTGCAGCACCGTAACTTGTTGCACTCGGGTGTGTTTTTTCACACCTTTGAGTGAGGAAGTTGCAGCGCTGTAAAGCGCCAGTGTAGCCAAGGCCCTAGTCTTTCCAATCTGTCCTTACACAAGTCTTTCATGCATGTAATCTTTTTCATCACCTATCTCTGGACCAGTTCTACTCCTGTTGTAATTTTTGGGGCAAGGTTGACAACTAAACATATTATTTCAGCGAAGGCATGCCATTGTTTTATATAATGGTATTATAATACTTCTAGTATGATTTTCTGTCTCATTCTTAATATGTCCTAACAGTTTGTTTGCTTTTTCTGACCATGGATGCTGTTGCCCGAAATTGGGCCAGCTAGTAAGCTTAGGGAGGACTAATGACCCCTCAGAGTCTGGCAGAAAGCAGCACGTTTATTATACTGATTGCTGTGCCTGTCCTGGGAGTGTGATTGCAAGTGGGAGTGTGACCCCCCCCCGTCCCCAGCTTTTGAGCTTATCTATCAGTGTAATAAACACTGCTTTCTGCCAAACTCTTATGCTGTGTCCATGCATTGGGGTGTGAGTACTGCCTAATTAGAGTCCCAGACATCTTGTCTATCTAGGAGCTCTTCTGATCTTTCAGCTGTTTAACCAGCCCATTTATCCCACAAGCATTCCAGGAGTGAGGGGGAGGGGGAAAGCCACTTCACAGGTATTCAGTGAGGGAGAGGAGACAAAAAGGGGCGGGGGGGGAGTGTAACAGACCTTTTGAGCATACAGGTTATACATAGCATAGTTATACAGAGCATACAGATCACAGCTGCTCCTTCAACACTCCGCCCCTTGATCTATGATTATTACAGTAGTCGTTGTTCTTGTAGGGCCCAGGTGATCTGTTGCAAACAAACCAAACAATTATAACCAAACTAAAACTATATTATAACTAAAACACAATTGACTAAACACCAGATATAATATAAACGCAAATGCAAACAATCACAGTTATAATAATTGGGAATTCAGTAAAACCATTACAATAATTGGGTACGTTGACAAACAAAATGAGGCCCAAGCCATCAAACAATAAAAGTTAACCCTAACCCTTAAATGCACACAACAGATCAGATTTGTAGGAGTACCACAGTTGTCATGCAAGGTTAAACTGATTTGGAAGATACATAGTAACAGAGAACTTGGTGAAATTGCTGATACTTAAACTAACGCAGAATCCCGTATTATTAGCAGTTCTTTTCAGAAGGTCTGGGGCGGGGGGATGAGGGGAGAGGGAAGGGCAACAATTCCTAGACCTGAAAGATGGGGTCCTACAATTACAGGCCAAGGTCAAAAATCCCACTGGGGGGTGATAATGGGGGCCCATGAACTATCCTTAAGGGCTTGGGGAAGTAGAACCAGGGTGCATAGATGAAAGTGTGGAATTAACAATGCAAGAAAATGTAACTAACAATACAAATGTATTAACAAAAATCAACAACAAAATGATTGTTAGAGAACCTGACAAAAAATAAACCTGATGCACTGAGGACCAAAGTCTTTTGGACAGAGGTGGATGTGATAGATAATTTGGTTGGAGATGGGGGAAGTAGAGAAAGGAAAAGGTATTTACCCTGTCTAGTGTAGTATCCCCTCTCTCTCTCTCTGGACCCAATGCTAGCACAGGACACCCACCAGAGACAGACACAGAACATGGAACACAGAACACGGACTTTGTTGCGATGCCAAAACCATGGTATTTCTGTAACTCTTTAGCTGGTACCAGCTCGTCTGGTGTTCTGGTTCGAAGGCTGAAAGATAGAAGCTTAGAAACACATTAACACAGTGCTCCCACTGGGGCAGACCCTGCTTGTTTGAGTTGTCCACTGTGTACCCAGTTTTCCTCCACGGCTTTTGCTAACTTTATTGCTTGTCCAGGAGTCAACTCGGTCTCTGCCACAGTGTGTCTGGTACTTGGAACTGCCCCGCCCCTGCGGGTTCAGGCCCATAGTTTTGGACCACCCTTTGGACCGCCCCAACAGTGTCTGTGGTCTGGCTATCCGGGTCTGGATCTGGGGGATCTGGATCATACCAGATATCCCCGTCCCAATCATCATATGGTCCTGCACCCCTCTGGGCTTTCACCCTAATGGTGGCGACCTGGGCTGAATAAGCCCCCTAGACCCTCTTCTCCTGGGTGGACCCCTTCAGGACCAGATCCGTCAGGCAGATAGCTGCCTGGCTCAGAGCAGCATTCTCTACTTTCACAGTCAGAACCTGCGCCTTTCACATATCCCATTCCTTCTCCAGCTCATGAATTGTACTCCCAGGTGGAACCGCTCCTGGCATCCAGGGGTCTGCCCATTTCTTTTGGAGCCCTTCTAACAACACCCCGGGAGATGGTGCCACTCCCCAAGATGTGTTCTCGCTCAGGCTGCTTTGCCTTTTTCTTCCACTTGCCCCACAGTGGCATACTTAGCAGTGGCATCCTTTTCTCCCTGCAGTGGGTTGCTACCCTACCACTTTTTACATAGGGTTGAGCTGGACCCGCTCAAGAAGCTATTGGGGGTGCCAGGGGATTTACACTTAGTTCTCTCCCTTGTCCTACACCAGCACTCAACAGTGGTGTCCATTTCTCCCTGCAGTGGGTTGCTAGTCTACCACTTTTTCATGCAGGCTCGAGCTGGACCCACTTAAGAGAGCACTGGGGGGCACCAGGGGACTCCTACTCTTGGGTCAAATCCTCCACTAAGCTGCCCACATTCTCCACCATTAATGTTACCCGAAATTGGGCTGGCTAGTAAGCTTAGGGAGGACTAATGACCCGCCAGAGTTTGGCAGAAAGCAGCACGTTTATTATACTGATAGCTAAGTTCAAAAGAAAGGATGGAAGGGTCACACTCACACTCGCATACTCACACTCCCAGGACAGGTATGGCACTGGAGATGTCAGGATTCTTTAAGGTAAGTGCCCCACAGTGCAGCGATGGATGGTGCGATGAAGGTAAGTCTTCCCAAGGCACCATGGCATGCAACGCAGCGAACGACTGGCCAGGCGGTCCAGCCGAAGGGCCTTTATGGGAGATACAAGCTTGTGAGTGCACTTCTGAGCACATGGCCCTTTGCCCGTTTAAGGACCTGCTCCTCATGGCCTGCGACTGGTTGTTCACACTCCACCTCAGGCAATGTCCGTGCAGTGTTCATGCATTGGGTTGTGAGTGCTGCCTAATTAGAGTCCCAGACACTTTGTCTACCTGGGAGCTCTTCTGTTCTTCCAGCTGTTCAATCAGCCCCTTTATCCCACAAGCATTCCAGGAGTGAGGGGGAGTGGGAAAGCCACTTCACAGGTATTTAGAGGGGGAGAAGGGGGAGTATAACAGACCTTTTGAGCATACAGGTTATACATAGCATAGCCGTACAGAGCATAGAGATCTCTGCTGCTCCTACAACAGAAGCTCAGTGTGCAGAGGTTTTCATTAAGCTGGCCACAGTGATGCCCTACATCACTTTTCAGAGTGGTTGCAGTTAATTTAGCACCCAGCAATGTGCATGAGTAGTTGAGATTATTCTTTCCGATATGAATTATCTTGCATTTGTTAAGTGTCCTTTCATTATGCATACATCTGAGAAATTAGTTTAAGATAGTGGGCATATGAAATTCTCTTCCATCGTTTTTAGCATGGACTGTACCAAAAATAATTGTACTTCTGCGTAGCATTAGAAAGTTGGACAATAATCACAAATTAGACATTTTGTTATGTGATTAATTTCAAATTGTACAGTGCACATTTTGCATATTTTGGTAGTAGTTACTGGATAACACTTCACAGTTTTATGACTGAATACCATTTAATGGCAAGTTATTGGAACTGACTCACTCAATTATTTGCCATATAATCCAAAAAGCATACTTTAGTAACTGCTTAGGTTTTACTAAGTAAATACAGTATCATTCAACTACTTACCCTGCTAGTAAATGATACTATGTATTTGTAAACTGCTCCTGAATAGAATAAACTTTCTTGTGTTTGTAACTTATATAGTTCAGTCTTTTGCTTCTTGGGATGAAAAACTTACTGTGGTGATGTTTGTTTGTTTGTTTGTACTTCACTAATTATGTGAAAAGCCATTGTAAATTTGTAACTTTCCTTATTTGCACTCAAGATACTTCTTTAAACCAGAGTAATCCTTAAACAGGTAGTTAAGTAGACTGAATATTTAGCACAGCAATTTGTTCTAAACTTTTATTATATCATTAATTTCTTTCTCTTGTAAATTCTTTTATGCTAGGTGTACTGGAAACGAATAGTCCTGCAGATGGCATTTCAGATGAAAAAGCAGCTACCATATTACATGCAAAAGCTGAACCCAGACCTGCAATAAAACACCAAGGTGAGAAAAATAAAATCGTGTTCAGTACCTCGGAATTCCTTATTTGAGTTTATGCTCCTGAGTACATCTGAGAAGTTAAGCTGTGGTTTTTTTGTGTGCTTAATTCAGATGCTCCCCTATAATTTAATCTCACTGTATAACTACTAGTGAACTTTATAGTTCAGAAATCACACCTTTCCTAGTAAGGTCTTTACTCCCTACTGAAGCACAATGCCTTTCAAGTCCAGACTTGAAGATAGTAGGTGATATGCTAATGAGTGGTAGAGATGAGCCACTCCACAACTGTTAAAAAGTTGTAGTCATGAATAATGTGATAATAGATTTGAGACCCTTGTTAAATATCCTAAAGCTTTATTTTGTGGTCTGTTTTTTATGTGTGTCCTTCCTTTGGTGACCAACCAACTATTATTTTTCTCCCCACAAATTGTGCTTTGTTGCTGGCATGCTGTGAAGGGGATACAAACAATGTTGAAAGGGAGAGGGAAGCTTTGTAACAGACTACATTGTTGTTGCACTTGCACTCTAATGCAGACACAACTGTCCAAAGAAGCAATCGGCATGCTCCCTTCTTTCTGAGGAGATGCAGGGCAGCTGCACTCCCATCTTGATGACTGTTCCCATTCAGGAATTGAGTGATTGCAGGATGTCCTCATTTGTTCAAGTGGTTGGGTTTCCCCCACACATCTGTAGACTGTTACAGAAAAACAGTTCTGGAGAAAAAGCAGGTCAGCTTCTAGCCTGCATTTGTTTACCCTTTCAAAGAACTCTAATAGATTAGTAAGACACGATTTCCCGTTACAGAAACCATATTGATTTTTGCCCAACAATTTATGTTCTTCTATGTGTCTGATGATTTTATTCTATATTATTGTTTCAACTAATTAGCCCGGTACTGAGGTTAGACTTACTGGTCTGTAATTGCCAGGATCACCTTTAGAGCCTTTTTTAAATATTGATGTTGCATTACCTATCTTCCAGTCATTGGGTACAGAAGCTGATTTAAAGGACAGGTTACAAACCATAGTTAATAGTTCCGGAACTTCACATTTGTCTTCTTTCAGAACTCTTGGGTGAATACCATCTGGTCCTGGTGACTTGTTACTGTTAAGTTTATCAGTTAATTCCAAAATCTCCTCTAGTGACACCTCAATCTGTGACAATTCCTCAGATTTGTCACTTATAAAAGCTGGCTCAGGTTTGGGAATCTCCCTAACATCCTCAGCCATGAAGACTGAAGCAAAGAATTTATTTAGTTTCTCCACAATGACTTTATTGTCTTTAAGTGCTCCTTTTGTATCTCAATCGTCGAGGGGCTCCACTGGTTGTTTAGCAGGCTTCCTGCTTCTGATGTACTTAAAAAACATTTTGTTATTACATTTTGAGTGTTTGGCTAGCTGTTCTTCAAACTCCTTTTTGGCTTTTCTTAATACATTTTTACACTTAATCTGGCAGTGTTTACGCTCGTTTCTGTTTACCTCACTAGGATTTGACTTCCACTTTTTAAAAGATGCCTTTTTATCTCTCACTGCTTCTTTTACATGGTTGTTAAACCATAGTGGCTCTTTTTTAGTTCTTTTACTGTGTTTTTTAAATTTGGGGTATACATTTAAGTTGGGCCTTTATTATGATGTCCTTGAAAAGTGTCCATTCAGCTTGCAGGGATTTCACCCTAGGACCTTTTACACAGCATACCCGAATCCCTGGGCATCGAGGCAGAGTTCATCCAAGAGAACATGCGTAAACCAGTGGACATTTTACAGCCTGTCATCTCTGGGAGTGTGGCCCTGCTGATCAGTGATGCATTCCTTAAGCTGTCAAGAGCCCTATGGAGTACATCAACCTCAGTACTGCCAGTGGTGAAATGCATGGAAAAGCGATACTTTGTTCTCATGTAGTGTTTTGAGGAGTTCTATTCCCACTTGGCCCCAGACTCCCTGGTAGTAACAGTGGTAATTAACAAGGCCCAGCAGGGTAGTTTCAAATCTACCCCCAAGGATAGAGATTCCAAGTGATTGGATCGTCTGGGTAGGAAGATCCATACCTCATCGTCCCCAGAGATGTCAACAAACTTTACTGGCCATGTAGGATTTCCTTAATTGGTCAGCCACAGCTAAATTTGAGTACCAGTTGCCTGAGGCCACAGGTGGGGAGTTCTGGGCATTTGCTGCAGAGGGCTGTTTGGCTGCCACAACATCCCTACGATCCGCCATTGATGTTGCAGTTACTGGGGTCAGGGCCATGGCCTTAATGATAACCATGAGGAGGGCTTCCTGGTTGCAAAACTCTGGGATTGCTCTAGATATCCAGCAAGCCATAAAGGACTAACCCTTTGACAGCTCAGTCTTGTTTTTGGACTGGACAGATGACACTTTGCACTCCTTCAAGGATTCCAGGGCTACTTTGTGGTCCTTGGGAATGTTCATGGTGTCTGTACAAAGATGCCCTAATGGGTGGTGCAGCAGCAGCAATATCACCCACAGCATTCCTTTGCACAGCCTTTCCCACTGGAACAATGGGACTGGCCTAGAAAGAGGGATAGATCCCACCAGAGAAAGCAGTTGGGCTTGGGCTTCAGACAGTCCTTACGTCTTCCCTCGGTGCAGGCTAAGTGCACTGGTCCAGTCATTCCTCTATACCCCTGTCCCTTTGGGGACAGGTTGGTCCGCTTTTACAGTGCTTGAGATTCTATTACCTCCAAAAGCTATCAGATCAGACTTTGCACACCAATTTCTCTCCGCACCGTATTCCCACCCCCATTAACCGTCCCTGTTCAGGAACACTTTTTGCGAGAAACTGCTCATCAAGCCTGTCAGCTCTCTGTTGAAGTTGGGAGTGGTGGAGGAAGTTCTACCAAAACAGTGGGGCCACAGTTTTTACTCGCAGTACTTCCTGATACCTTAATCCAAGGGTGGAATGAAACCTAGTCTTGACTTTTGCAGCCTGAGCAAATTTATCAAATATCTGAGATTCCACATGGTCGCTCTATTGGCCATCCTCCCTGCACTAGTCTCAGAATGACTAGTTTGCAGCTCTGGACTTTAAGAATGGGGACTTTCATTTTTGCATTCTGCTGAGCTACAGGAAGTTTCTGTGTTTCGTAGTCGTAGAATGCCACTTTCAATATACAGTTTTCCCTAAGTCTTCACCAAATGTATGACGATGGTCATGGAATATATCACGAGGAAAGGAATCCACATTTTCCTGTATCTCAACAACTGGCTCTAGGGTGGCTCCAGAGAGGATAGCTTTTGCCCATGTCAACATCATGTTGCATTGGCTTGACTGTCTGGGACTCATTTTAAACACCACAAAGTCAATCTTGGCTCCCACTCAAAAAGTTTATTGTGGCCCTGTTAGACTCCACAAGGTTGAGAGCATTCCTGCCGACCAACCTCTTCCAGGCAATTCAACATCTCTGCCTCAGTCTGCAATCCCAGCCATCCACAACAGTATGTGTGTGCCTGCACACAGGTGGTCCAATTCACCAGGTTCCACCTTCTGCCCCTTTCAGATATGGTTCAGGACAGTTAACTGCCCTGCCTTGCATCTTCTGGACAGATTGGTTCACCTCCCTCTATCAGTCCTAGATTCCCTTCACTGGTGGGATCCCCGTGCAATGTGTGCTAGGACTCCCCTTTGCTAGGCCCTCTGACCAAGTCAGTGGTTATGGACACTTCTCTTGTGGGTTGGGGTGTGCATCGGGACTCACTGAGGGTTTAGGGCCTGTGGTCGGAACAGGAAGCCTTCCTCCATATCAATGTGATGGAACTTCAGGCTTTCCACAATGCGTGTTGTGCCTTCCAGAACTGCATCAGACATTTGGTGGTTCACATACTCACAGACCATACCACTATAATGTACTATGTGAATAAGCAAGGCGGGGAGCATTCCAGTTTACTCTATCTGGAGGTGATCAATCTGTGGCAGTTTAGTATCAAGGAAGACATCACTAGAGCAGCAGTCCAGTTGTTGGGGGTGAAAAATTGTCTCGAGGACCATCTCACAAGGTTTTTTTCCCTGAGCCACAACTGGTCCCTGGAAGAGAGTGTTCTCCAGTTCATCTTCGCAACATGTGACACCCCTGTGATTGTCCTGTTTGCAATGAGGAGAAACAGAAAGTGTCGCCTATTCTGCTCCCAGGGCGGACTCCCTCTCTGATGCCTTCCACTGCAGCTGGCAGCTGGCTCTTTATACTTTCCTCCCCTATTCTGGTCATTCCACAGATCATCCTCAAATTGAAGGTGGATCAGGCCAAGCTCAGACTCATTGCTCCAGCATGGCAGAGACAGTACTGGTTCTCAGACCTCCTTGTTCTGCCACTTGAGCTTCCCATATCACTTCCTCTCTGTCCCGATCTGCTTGCTCAGGACCATGGCTGCACTTTCCATCATGTGATCAGCTCCCTGCACCTTAGTCGTGGCTGCTGCATGGTTGAATGAAGAGGAGAAGCAGTGCTCTGCGGCTGTCCAATCACAGGAAGTTTTCCACTAGGGCAGCCTACTTAGCCAATATCTAATAGGAAATCTTGCTTGAGCTGTACTGAGAGAAATTTCTGCTGTTCTAAAGGGAGTTTAGGTTAAATGATTTCCATCCCTTTGCTGGCAATGGTTAGTATCTTAAATTTTGCTAATTAGCGATAGGTAGGCTTAGCTGTCTGGTCACATGGGGTATTCAGTACCTTTTCAGTTTACTTTAGGAGTTATCATTCAGAGAGCATTAGTCTATTGCACCCAGATAATCACAATGGAATTCAAGGCAGCTGTCTGTCTGACTGCGTTAGGCCCCCTTCAGATTCCCACACAGTGTCTTTGCAGGCATTCATATTTGCAGCAACAGTTTATAAGAATTGGACATAGCTTTCCTTATAATATACCTAGTGCTTTAAAGGGTTTATAGGGTGTTTGAGATGACTGCTTCTAAATATTCTAATCTCTGAGTTTTTCTCTAGACCTTTCATTTGTTAGGCCTGGTCTACGCTATGAGTGCATCTCAAATTTAGCAGCGTTAAACTGAATTAACCCTGCACGCGTCCACACAACGAAGCCCTTTACTTCGATATAAAGGGCTCTTAAAATCGATTTCTGTACTCCTCCCCAACGAGGGGAGTAGTGCTGAAATTGACATTGCCATTTCGAATTAGGGTTATTATGACCACAATTCGACGGTATTGGCCTCCGGGAGCTATCCCACAGTGCACCATTGTGACCGCTCTGGACAGCAATCTGAACTCGGATGCACTGGCCAGGTAGACAGGAAAAGCCCTGTGAACTTTTGAATTTTATTTCCTGTTTGCCCAGCGTGGAGCGCTGATCAGCCCAGGTGACCTTGCAGTCCCAGAATCAAAAAAGAGCTCCAGCATGGACCATATGGGAGATTCTGAAGCTGATCTCTGTATGGGGAGATGAATCTGTTCTATCAGAACTCCGTTCTGAAAGACGAAATGCCAAAACATTTGAAAAAATCTCCAAGGCCATGATGGACAGAGGCCACAACAGGGACTCAACAAAGTGCTGCGTGAAACTTCAGGAGTTGAGACAAGTGTACCAGAAAGCCAAAGAATCAAATGGACGCTCACGGAGGGAGGGGTGACTGTAGTTATCCCACAGTTTCTGCACTCTCCGAAACCATTTGAATTCTGGGCTGAGCTCCCAAACCCTGAAGGGTCAAAAACATTGTCCGGGTGGTTCAGGGTATATGTTGTCAGCCTCCCTCCCCCATGAAAGCAAATGGAAAAAAATCATTTCTTGCCTTTTTTCAGTGTCACCATATGTCTACTGGATGCTGCTGGCAGACA
The DNA here is from genome assembly GCF_003597395.2 of Chelonoidis abingdonii. Lineage (NCBI taxonomy): Eukaryota > Metazoa > Chordata > Testudines > Testudinidae > Chelonoidis > Chelonoidis abingdonii. The sequence goes on from NC_133778.1 coordinate 721,341, forward strand.
CGGTGCTGCGGTGCTACACAGCAGCATCCTTTTGCCTTGCCTTGCGGACGGCAGATGGTACAGTAGGACTGGTATCCATCATCGTCGTCCCGTGGGTGCTCCTGCTGGCCTCGGTGAAGTCAGTCGGGGGCGCCTGGACAAAAATGGGAATGACTCCCCAGGTCATTCTCTCCTTTAAGTTTTGTCTAATGGAGATTCAGTCCTGCCTAGAATATCATGCCAGCTGGAGGCTTCTGGCTCAGACTGCTCTCCCAGTCAGCAGCACCGCACGGTTGTGCCTACCCCTTGCTACCAGGGCTCACAATTAGATACTTAGACCTCTACATTTTGCTGCAAATAAAAAAAAAATTAAGCTGTCGTTTAGAACTGTCCCCCAACATACATATTCTGGGACATTTTGTATTTTACCAGTTTCAACCAAAGGCCTACACACAAATGGAGATTCAGTCCTTCCTGCCTGTGCTTCTATCCTAGTGCTTGTCACAGATTCCCATATTCAGCTATAGGCTGAGTGAGTGCAGAATGATGGTTCACTCTACTTTGCTGTAAGCCAGTCACCCTCCTCCCTTTGATCTCTGCTTGCAGAGACAATAAAGTCAGTATTCATGCATTCTTTATTACTTCATCACACAAATGGGGGGATAACTGCCATGGTAGCCCAGGAGGGGTTGAGGAGGAGGGAAGCAACAGGTGGAGTTGTTGCAGGGGCACCCTCTAAAATGGCATGCAGCTCATCATTTCTGCGGGATGTCTGGGGCTCTGACCCAGAGCGGCCATTTGCCTCTCTGGTTCTTTAGTCAGCTTGCCTAATATTCTAGGCAGGACTGACTCTCCATTAGACAAAACTTTAAAGAAGAGAATGACTTAGGAAGTCATTCCCATTTTTGTCCAGGCGCCCCCGACTGACTTCACCGAGGCCAGCCAGGAGCACCAATGACAGCAGCAGATGGTACAATGTGGCTGGTAACCGTCTTTGCTAACTTGCAAAGGCAAGGGGATGCTACTGTATAGCACTGCAGTACCGCGTCTGTCAGCAGCATCCAGGAGACATACAGAGTCAGTGAAAAAAGGCTAAACGGGCTCCACGGTTGCCGTGCTATGGTGTCTGCCAGGACAATCCAGGGAAAAGGGCGCAAAATGGTTGTCTGCCGTTGTTTTCACGGAGCGAGGATTGACTGACGACATTTACCCATAACCAACTGCAACACATTTTTGCCCCATCAGGTATTGGGATCTCAACCCAGAATTCCAATGGGCGGGGGAGACTGCAGGAACTATGGGGTAGCTATGGGATAGCTATGCACAGTGCAACGCTCCGGAGATTGACACTAGCCTTGGTGCATGGACTCACACCGCCGAGTTAACGTGCTTAGTATTGCTGCGTGCACTCGACTTTATACAATCTGTTTCCAAAAATTGATTTCTGTAAAATTGGAATGATCCCATAGCGCAGACATACCCTTAGTGTAATTGTAGAGTATGCTAAATTCACATTGAAGTGAGACCGTGCCCTATGGTCTGGTCAGCTGAAAGCTTCAGGAGTTTCTTCCATTAAAATTGTGTCAGCCCATGATTAAGACACTAATCAGTGTTCTGCATAATAACTACGGCGTCACAGAACAGACTGTGATTCTATACTTGGAGGACTTCACTAAATTATTTGCTCTTCATGGTAATGATTCAGTCCCTTTTGGGTAGTAGTTTTCTGTGGTTCTGTTGCAGTACTAGATGTCTAACTTGATCATTATTTTCTTTAACAAGATATTGAATCTCCTATCTGAAGACTGATAACTGTGTTTTATTTTTGTCAGGAGAGTCTGCCAGTGATGCAGGTATAGTAAGGGTTACACTGAAATATAAATCGCACTCACAAAATACCTGTCCGCAGTTAAAACTAAATTTGTTGTAGTAGCATTAAATGTTTTTTATAGTTTTAATAATGTATTTTTCACACTCACATCAATATACACTAAAGAACATTTAATTTATAAACAAAAATGAAATGTAGATGACTTCTGTTTTCACTTTTTAATACATTTTCATTCAAGTCGTTATAATAATAAAAAGCTGCCTTGGGCATTGGTCTGTATTTAGGGTTAAGTGGTGTTTCTGTATGTGGTTTTTTTGTTTCATTGTTTGTTTTTGTTTTAATTATAACTGCTTTATATATTTTATTTTGAGACTAAGCAGACACTGCATGGAACTTGCCTTGCAAAGTACTGTAGGTAGTTATTTCGCCATCTACTTCAATGGCATTTCCATCTTCCACTTTCCTAATGTCAGTACAAGTTTAGAAAGACATTGGTCTCTTCCTGCTCCCCACCCCTCATTATGTGTTTCTGGCTTCAATTTATGTTAAAGGTGGTCTGCAAAATTTACTTCCCCAAATAGCATGGGATGGATAATTCTGCTAGTAACTGATTATAAATATGCCTTTTAGAAAAATGAAATATATCAACTCTTTAAAGTCATTGGTATTTTGCTGTGATGTTCCACAGTCTGTTATGCTGTGATGTTGCAGCTACCGTTTTCCCTGTTGCACTTAGGAACCCAGAAGAGTTCACTAAAGTGAAGTTTTATATGTAGAATGGTGTTCATCTCAAAGTTAAATAATATTTTAAAGACTCTGTAATTGCTCCATATAATAGCCATGCCATTTTCCTGGCTACTTTTAGGCCAACTCTTATTCCAGCAGAGTTTATTGGTAGCTGTTATATCAAAGAGGGATGCATTTTGAGATATCTGATTTCCCTCTGTTGCTAACTTGAGTACAGCTGATTTTGTTTTAAAGGCTAAATTCAGTTAGCAGCCTGCACTTCTCACTTGATTTTAAAGTTTTGCAGGGAACCTTTTAATGGGAGTTGAGTGTGGATGGAGGCCAGGAAAGACCTTGCACACACACTTCCCCCAAAGTTAGAAGAAAACCTTGACGCCAAGTGATGGCTTTACCATGTGAATAGTAAAATTGTTAATTAATAAACCAAATAGAACATATTAAACAGAAAAAGGTCTGACCTTCACACTAATCGTAACAAAGCACTCTGAGTTAAGGCTGCCAAATAGTCCTTAATTTAGTCTCATTTAGTCTAAATCTTCCCTAAAGCTCCATCCCTGTAGTCTCTAAATGACTTAGTATTGTGTGGTTTCAGAGTAGCAGCCGTGTTAGTCTGTATCCGCAAAAAGAACAGGAGTACTTGTGGCACCTTAGAGACTAACAAATTTATTTCAGCATAAGCTTTTGTGGGCTACAGCTGTTAGTCTCTAAGGTGCTTCAAGTACTCCTGTTCTTTTAGTATTGTGCACATGTGCCGTCTCTCAATCAGTGAATCTTAATGGATACTGTCATGTGCTTTACTAAGAAATTACTTCTACTTTTATAAGCAATCTGTGGTGGTCTTCACCAAAGTATGAGTGGCTTACATCATTCGTGTAGGATAGAGAAATATTATGCCTGTTTTATATATGAAGAAACTGAGAAACAGGAAGGCTTACAAGGGGGAGGGGTAGCTCAGTGGTTTGAGCATTGGCCTGCTAAACCTAGGATTGTGAGTTCAATCCTTGAGGGGGCCATTTAGGGATCTGGGGCAAAAATCAGTACTTAATCCTGCTAATGAAGGCAGGGGGCTGGACTTGATGACCTTTCAAGGTCCCTTCCAGTTCTAGGAGATAGTTATGTCTCCAATTATTTAGATTTCCAAGGGTCACACAAAGCCCGTCACAGAGTCAGCAATAAGAAGCAGGTTTTCTGATTCTCAGTTCAGTGAGTTAATATCTAGGCTATCTGTCCTCCCTTGCTTAAGGGCAGTGTGGCTTGTTAACTGCTAATTTCCTTACTCATTAGTTTGTACCATCAACTTTAATGTTAAAGTAGCATTTTTGTACATTAAATGTGTTCATGCCTGTTCTTTTACTCTAACGAAGTAAATTATATACAGAGTCGGTAGATGCTTTATTCAAAATGCCTGGGTGCTGCGTTAAGTTAAAATTAACTTTAAAAAATCCTTACTATCTCATTCGTCAATTAAAAAGGAAAGGGGACATCTTACTGGTAATAAATTAATTGTTCAGGGCTCAGGGTAAAAATAAACAAGTTAGGAAAACTGAACAAATGAGATCCCAGTAGCCCCATTGACTGCAGTGGTGGGACACATGCTCAAAGTTAAGTATATGCATAAATTCCTTGATGACTCAGAGCCTGACTTCCTGGGGTGGGGCTATTTTTCAGAGATAACAACTAAAATTTATGGGGGCAGAATGCAAACTTCTTAGAGGGTTAGTCTTCTCTTAAAGCACTAGCAGAGCAAATCAATACTAAACAGGAAAAGTCATTAAATATCTGTTTGTACAAATTTTTAAGATTGGTTGTCGGTATTGAATGCTTTCTGCCTCTAATATTTTTTTTTCTAATTTTTATGTTTACTTATAAAAAATATCCACAGAAATACTGTTGCAAAGCCTGAGGAGCTGGTTATATCCTGCTAACCTGCACAGTTAGCAAATATTCAAAACAAAATTGTCACTTATTGGTCAGAGAGAATAGAAAAAGAACTAGATACATTCTTGGAGAATAGGTCCATCAATGGTTATTAGCCAGGATGGGCAGGGATGGTGTCCCTAGCCTCTGTTTGCCAGAAGCTGGGAATGGGTGACAGAAGATGAATCACTTGAGGATTATCTGTTCTGTTCATTCCCTCTGGGGCATTGGCCGCTGTTGGAAGACAAGATTCTGGGCTAGATGGACCATTGGTCTGACCCAGTATAGCTGCTCTTATATTCTTATGTCTGTTTAAACTCAGCGTGAAAAGAGAGACTCAGAAGACAATCTTCATAGGTTTAGCATGAGGAAATGTTCAGATTCCCTTTGATCAGACTAGTTTTTCATTCCATTCAGGGGAGGGGGGGGCAATTGGTTGTATTTTATTAGAATAATCTTTGTAATAAGTGGCGTCAGCTGTACTGAGATCATAATAATGTGAATATAACTAAACAAGAATTGGAAACACTGTTAGAGGGGAAACAGCAAATGTAAATTTTTAATGGAATGAAATAAAAGCTTATAATTGCAATAGATTTTAAAAGTCCTAATGTATGGAACATGATCTTTTTTATGAACTTCATGTCCTCTCTCACATATACCTTGTATAGTGAACAAATATGAAGATAAGAGGAAAAAGTTTCCATGTCACTTTTGAAGAATTGGAGGGGAGAGTGAAATCCTTGTTGTTCTTCATGTGGTTGCAACTGTGTGAGCATACCCAGCCCATCAAAGCTAGAGAATTTTGCCTAGCAGCAGCTGTAGGGATAGAGCTTGCACCCTTATAGCCATTCCGTGGCTATTATAAGGGAAGCACTGCTCTCACCCCCCTCGTCCCTTCTCATTGCCTACAGCAAGAGTCCGAGTATTTGGTGAGATTTTTTTTTAACCTCACAGTTGCCTTCACAGTTTTTTCTCTGTTTCTTTGGAATATAGTTATAGTTAGTCGTAATAGTTAGTAGTGGTAGTAGTAATTAATTATGTAGTTTCTCCCAGTGGAATGCGCCCTCACCAGGGTATAAAGTTTGTCCTTGGTGTAGGGTAGCTATCCTCAGTAACGTTCCCCAAACCTGACATTTATGATGTCTGGGGGAAGGGCACATTAGAGAAAGGTGCTCCATCTGTAAGCTTTTTAAAAAAGAGGACACCAGTGGCTTGAGACTTAAGATTAAAGCTGCATCTTCTCAAGCAGGCCCTGATCTCTGCCTCAGCATGGGGGACCACTGTGGAGCATCAGGCCCCTCAGAGGCACTGAGGGGCCTGAACTAGTACAGGCTGGATCTTCTCAGCTGAGCTCAGATTCCTCGTCAGAAGGAAGAGGGATCTCTCTTCTTCATCAGGTTCCCCATGCAGATGTGTATTGCCAACCAGCATGTGCTGTTGTTATATAAAAATGACTTTGTGAACTGGGACCGCATGTCCAAATTTGTGGATAAGTTACCAGAATTCTTCAGGGAAGCATTCAAGGTTTTTGTTGCAGAAGGCTCTTTCGTGACCAAGACATCATTACAGTCAGCTGTGGATATAGTGGATGCTTTATCCAGGCTAATGGCTTCAGTCTTTACAATGAGGAGGATCTTATATGGTTGCAAAACCCTGTCATGGCTCGTGAGATCCAGCAGAACATAGAAGACTTGCTGTTTTTGGTCACCTCATCATTACTGAGAGAAATGAAGAGACATTACATTCCTTTAAAGACCTCCAAAAGCCCCTGTGCTCTTTGAGGATTTATGTTCAGGCCCCCAGGAGACATGACTTTGGTAGCCATCAACGGCAGTAATAATCACCCTCAGCGATATTTCCATCAGTCCACCTACTCTGAGGTAGCAATATTTCTCCAGAAAGGGGCGCAAATTGCAGCGAAGACTTTCTGGGTCTAATTCTAGCCAAACGGCCCATCCTCTCATCTCTTGGACTTGAAAGCCTATTTGACTTGAATCTCAAAAGTAGCACTCCAGCTTGGAATGTAACTTTCCCATCCCTTCTGCTCCAGGACAGGTTGTCCCACTTCTGTAGTACTTGGGAGGTTATAATTACAGACAGGTAGGTCCTTAGCACTATGTGATCAGATTATGTTATTCAGTTCATATCCAGTTTCTCTCCTATCCCCATACCCACGTCACTGGATGGACCACTATGATGAGTCACTGTTTATGCAACAGGTGGAAACCCTGTGTGCTATGGGGGCCATAGAGGAGCTTCCTCCTCCTCTTCATGGAAGAGGATTCTACTCCCAGTACTTCTTGATCCCCAAATCCAAGGGAGGATTAGAGACCTATCCTTGATCTGTGGTTACCCTGACTACTATTCTTCTTGCACTGAATCATGTCTGGTTTGCTGATGTCGATCTACAATATGCCACACGAAGTTTCTGAGGTTTCTTGTTGCTGGTCAACATTAATGGTACACAGTTCTCTCCTTTGGCCTATCTTCAGCCCCATGGGTCTTTACCAAATTGAGTGACGGTGATGTGGTGACGGCCTTTCTCAGAAGGAGAGGGATTCATGTCTTTCTGTCCTTGGACAATTGGCTGGTGAAAGGCACATCCAGGGAGCAGGTCCTCATTCATGTCCTGTTTACTTTGGACCCTTTCAGTTAGCTGGGTCTGATCCTGAACAAAGGAAAATCAGCTCTAATCCCAGCTCAAAAAATTGAGTTCATTGGGGCCCTATTAGACTTTGCAAAGTTGAGGGTCTTTCTCCAGTAAGAACAATTCCAGGCGATTTGGAGCCTTTGTCTGGATCTCCAGTTTCATCCTTCAACCATGGTCTGTGTATGCCTGAGATTACTGGGCTAAATGGCCTCATGCATTTACAGGGCACAGCAGGAGAGGCTCTTTGCCCTCCTCAGTTGTAGCTGAGGTTGGTCCGTCACCCAAATTGCTAATCACTGGACACCCTTATCTGAGTTTCCGCAGAGCTACCGGACACACTACAATCATGGATAAAGCACAGCAGTGTGTTTCAAAGGTGCTCTTTTGCCTTTCTTCCGCCAACCAGAACATTAATCACTAATGCTTCCACAATAGCTTGGTGAGTGCATTTGGGATCATTAAAGATTCAGTGTTTGTGGGCAGAGCAGGAGACCTCTTGTCATATCAATGTACTGGAGCTTCAAGCAGTATACAATGTCTATTGGGCCTTTCAGAATCAGATCCAGTAAGCCACAGTTCATACTCGCTCACGATACCACTGCAGTGCATTATGTGACCAAGCAAGAGGGCAGCTGCTCCACCCAGCACTTCAGGAGGCAATAAAATTCTGTCACTTCTGCCTCAAGGAAATAATCATACCCATGGCAGCTCACTTCCCAGGCTCTCAAAACCAACTGGCTGATCACCTGAGCAGGAGAAAGAGGTGTCCCTTTTATCAACATATTTGTGACAAAGGGCAACAGGAAATGTTGTCAGTTCTGTTCCCAGGTGGTGCTCAGCCTGGGATCTGTAATCAATTATTTTCATCTGAATTGAGCAGGGGACCTGATGTATAACTTCACCCTCCCCATCACTTTGATCCATCAGTTTATTCGTAAGCTCAAATTGGACTATGCCAAGATAATGCTGATTGCACTGGCCTGACTGAGGCAGTGTTGGTTTTCCAATCTTCTCACCCTACCAGCTTGGCCTCCTAAGTCTCTCCCTACCACCTGACTCAACGTCACAGCCAGTTTGTTCATCCTACATTGGACAGTCTGCACCTTACTCTGTGGATGTTGCATGGCTAGATGAGGAGGAGAGGAAATGAATGGTGTCTACAAGGTCCACTTACTTGGCTAAGTGGAGATGTCTTTCAGTTTGGGCAACATCAAAGCAAATTCAGCTCATGTCAGCTCAGATTCGTGGTATTTGGTACTACGTGCTGCATTTAAAATCTTGTGAACTAGCTCTTAGCTGTCTTAAGGTCCACTTGGCTGCAATCTTAGCTTTCCATCTTCCTGTCTAAGGAAAGGTGGTATTCTCAAGTGCTATGATAGTGAGATTTCTGAAGAGTATTGTCTGCCTTTTTCCACCAGAGAGGAAAATGGTGCCAGTGTGGATCTTAATACAGTGATGGGAGTGCTTATGAGTCGGCCTTTTTGAGCTGATAGCACCATATTTTTGGTCTCTGCTCACCTAGAAGACAGCCTCCCTGATGGCTATACCATCTGCAAGATGAGTCAGTGAATTGCAAGCCTTATCGCAGACACTTCATATATGCAGTTCTTCAAAGACAAGGTATCATTGAGACCACTCCTGGAATTTTTGTCTAAGGTGCTGTCTCACTTTCACTGTAATCAGGTTATTTATTTAGCTATATTTTCTCCCAAGGCACAATCGGTTCCCTGGACAAAGAGTCTGTATTACTCATTTTTCCCAATGCCTCTAACTCTAACAGTGATGAACAAGATCAAGCAGGACAAGGATATCTTGAGAGTCTTTACATGGCCAATACAAGCATAGCATCATTACCTTTTTCGATTGTCTCCTTGTCTGGTGATCAACCTTTCATGCTTCCCTTGTCTCTCTTAAGATGCAAACTGACTGCTTCATCCCACCCTAAAGAGTCTCTGCCTCAAGGCATAGGTCCTTGATGGTTTGTGGGCATACAGTCCACTTGTTAGGTAGAAGTCCATAAAGACAGCCTTTTTAATAATCCATTCATAGAATATTGGTTGGAAGGGACCTCAGGAGGTCATCTAGTCCAACCCCCTGCTCAAAGCAGAACCAATCTCCAGACAGATTTTTACCCCAGTTCCCTAAATGGCCCCCTCCAGGATTGAACTCACAACCCTGGGTTTTGCAGGCTAATGCTCAAACCACTGAGCTATCCCTCCCTTCCCATTACATTGGCTTGAAGAATTGGGGAAATCAGAGGGCCTTTTTAGTGGATACTTCCTTTTCAGTACACCTCTACCACCTCTATAACATGACCTGATGTAACACGAATTTGGATATAACATGGCAAAGCAGTGTTCCAGCAGATCAAAGCAAGTTCGATATAATGCAGTTTCACTTATAACGCGGTAAGATTTTTTTTGGCTCCAGAGGACAGCGTTATATCAGGGTAGAGGTGTATTTTTCAAGGATAAAATTTCCCTACATCCACATCCCAGATTCCTTCCTAAGGTATCGTCTGAGTTTCATCTGAACCAGACCATACGTTTACTGTTCCCACTGTGTCAGAAGAGTATTGGCTTTCCGTCTCGATAGGAGCAAACCATTTTGGAAGTCACCGAGACAAATAGTCTACATTGTAGACAAATCTAAGTGTTCCTCTGTTTCTACCCAGAGATTTCAAAGTAGATTTTAGGACATATTATCACTTGCTATGAAATTGCCAATGCCCAACCTCTTGCTAGGGTTCTGGCCCATTCTACTATGTTGCAGTCAACATCCTGTCCTTATTTAAGGACATTCCAGTACCTGAAATCTGCAGGGTCAGTATACGGTCAATACATACCTTCTATAAGTTCTGTGCCTTGGTTCATGCCTCTATATCTGATGTAGCAGTAGGCAGTGCAGTTCTGTCTTCTGTACTAGACTATGTTCCAAAACTGCCTCCTTCTGTGGTACTGCTCAGAAGTCACCTGAAGTGAAACATCCATAGGACACTACTTGAAAGAGAGTGAAAGGTTACTTACTCTGTGCAGTAACTGTCGTTCTTCAATATGCATGTCCTTATGGGAGATCCACTGTTCACTCTCCTTTCCCTTTGCTTCAGAGTTTTCTGTGTGGGATTTTGCAGTAGAAAAGGAAGTGAGGGTGGTTTACCTGTGCAGTTTTATGTATCTTCAGCAAGGCATGGAGATCTGTGGGGCCGGTGTATGTGCCCAACTGACTGCTAATGAAAATCTCTGCTCAAAGGTGCATCTGCACCTGACGTGGAGCACCCTATGTTGGGACACAACTTGAAGAAATACAGTTACAGGATGAATCACCTTTCCTTCTTTTCATCCCTTCTGCGTCAGAGTTTCCAGCCTCAGTTTTGGTGCAAAGGAACTAAGGGAGGGTCAGGGTGATGCTGCCCTTATATAGCCACAGTGGGGCCTACAGGGGAAAGGGCACTAGCTCCGCCCTTACATGTATTACCAGACAAAGTCCTTCGGCTTTGGTGGCTGGGCGTGCGTACACCTGAGTGGAATACATGTCTGCACCCACACCTCAAAGAACAACAATTATGCTACAGGTAAGTAGCCATCTTTTTCCAAATGGAAAAGGTGACAGTATTGTGAATGAATGTGAAGAGTTGGAGTATAGAATTATTTCTCAATGTCCATTTGAACTGTAAGTTCAGTATTTAAATAGTTTTAAATATTTCAGGCTCAAAAGGCTTTGTTTACAAATAAATAAACTGTTTCTGTTGTAGTGGATTTAGTTAACTGGCAGACACTGAGCTTTGATAAAATGTAAAATAATTCAGTACAAAAGCTTAGATTTACATTTCAAACTTGTTATTATGACTAAGCTGTGGTGATATTTCCTTTTAATAGAAGGAGAAGCTGGAAACCGTGCCTCTGAGAAGCCAATGGTGTCTGAGAATGGCGAAGTATCTAATGATCTTCCACCTCACGTCACCCAAAGGTCCGTTCCTATCTCTCTGTTCCTTTCTAACCTAACTGTAACAGGTCTGAAGAAGGTAATTGACTTGAGAGCAGATAAGAACACTTATAACAATAAATTGCTGCTAATGATCATTTGATATCTTAAGATGATGTATCAAATGATTCAACCCAGTACTCCTAGATATGGATGACTTCATTGTCTCAATGAACAGTTATTTCCAGTTTGTAATTTTTGTTGAATTCAATGTTATTTTAGTTCATAGCATGCTTTGATGTAAATGGTGCTATCTTAAATTACAGTGCACAACTTGAGAATGAAATAGTGGGATGTATATTACATTAATGCATTTCCCAAGTTTGATACTACTGAGATGGGGAACTCTCCTTTTCAATTGCCTTTTTTTTTTTTTTAATCTTTTCAAGTACAAATTTACATTTCCTCTGTATGTCCAGGCAAGACAGCAAAAGTGGTTGTTTGAGTGATTGCACATGTGCATTCTGCTCTTGGTGGGTGCACCCCCCAGGCATAGTTGTCAGAAATTTTTTCCTCAGTGGTACTGTCGGTGCAGCTTGAGTTCTCTCTACTACTGCGTGCCCTGCAAGCAGATAGGGCTAAGCTGCTCTTGAAACCTCCCTCGCCTCAGTTTCTTCTTACTGCCCATGATGGTTGGTCGAATGTGTTGGTCTTGCAATAGCAAGTGCTCTCAGCATGTTTTTTTTCTTGTATATAGTTAACATGTTTGTACAGTTACTAGGACAGTTGGTGTTTGTTGAGTTAGTTTAGTGTTTGTTAGTTCTTTCTCGGTTCCCCAAGTTTGGGGATCTGTTGTAAGTACTGAGGAATGCTTCAGTCACTGGGCTGCAAGCCTTGCCTGGCATGACTGAAACCTTTGCCTGTGGGTGACCCTCACTTTAATTGTTTGAAATGCTTGAGTGAGGTTCATATTAAGGATCGGTACCAGATTTGCAAGGACTTCAAGCCTAGAACCAAGAAAGATCTAGAGACCAGACTGAAGTTTCTTTTGATAGAGACAGTTCTGAGACTACCTTCAGAGCCGTCTCCACTGGAGATGGTACTGAGCACTTCAGCATCTGAAGAAGTGTGTCTCCGATGCTGACTGAGTCCTGGCACTGCTCTCCCTTTCCAGTGCCCAGGAAGAAGCAGAAGGCTTCCAGGGACACTGCTGGGAGATGCAGATCCCCGGTCCCTAAGTCAGCCAAGAAAGGGGACAGTGCAGAGTAGAGTGCAATCAAAACTGAAGCACTCCTCCACTCATCATCTGTTAAATCAGCACTGTTGACTCTGGTGCCGGGGCAGGGACTGCCAAGTCTGGGGCCTGAAGAAGCATCTTCATCAGTTCCAACCCTATCTACATCAATCAAAGACTATCCCAGTACATCTACTCCAGAGATGTTTCAAGCCGCAGGGGACTTGCCAAGCTTATCAGTGCTATTTTACCAGCAGTGCAGATCGCTTATATGGTACTGCTTGGTGCCAGCTCCTCAGTGCAGGTCCCAGCACTGAGTCAGTCTCCTGAGTCTTGGAGCTCTTATCCTTCACTCTTCCCTGAATTCTTGGCACCAGTACCTGCCAGTGATTAGATTGGCCCCTCCTTGGTCAGGAGAAGGTGACTCTCTTCTTCTGACTCAGACCTTTGCTCTTATGTTCCCCAGCTGCAGTGTGTGTCTTGCTGTTCACACCCCCCTCCCATGACCTTACCACCCAGGGTACACTTGTAAGACTCTGTGAGTGATGCTGGCATGGACGTGTGGCCTGCAAGACTTTGGGGTCCAGCGCCCATTCAGGTACCCTTCTGGAACCCAGGGGGGTTCCCCCTGTTTCCAGATCACCCTCCCCAAGTTCAGTTTCTCAGCTAAATATGATGAGTCAGCTCATCAAGCCCATTATTGGGTCCAATACCAAGCAGGAAGAAAGGTGTTCATGAATATTTGGCATGACAATGAACAGAGGAGAGACAGCCTCAGCTTGTGCTAGGTTCATCTTTCTCCTCACCAGATGAGGCAGTTTCCTCGGGAGTGCCTTTGCCCCCTTCTGATGACTAGAAGGTCCACCAGAAGCTCCTAAAAAGAGTGGTTCAAATAGAAGAGGTCAGGGAATCTTTTCCCTGTCTCATTGATATTCTGGTCTCTGCTGCTCCATCTTGGGTGGCACTGACAATTTAATGAAGCAATTTTAGAACCTATCAAGTCTCTCTGGCAACTTCCTCCTCACTCCTTCCTACATCTAAATGAGTGGAGCATAAATACTATGAGCCTGCCCAAGTTTTGAGCATTTTTATTCCCATCCCCCTCTGGGGTAACTAGTCTCAGTTTATGTTGAGTGGGAGCTCTAGGAGCAACTGACATCTACCTCTAAATCAAGGGGTGCTAAAGAGCTGGATTTTTCAATAGAAGAAATTATTCTATGGCAGGGTGATACATGCCATCATGTGCCAGCAATGCCCCTCTGCCATGTACATTGGCCAAACTGGGCAGTCTGTACACAAAAGAATAAAAGAATACAAATCAGACATCAAGAATTATAACATTCAAAATTCAGTTGGAGAACACTTCAACCTCCCTGGACACTCAATAACAGATCTAAAAGTCGCAATTCTTCAACGAGAAAACTTCAAAAACAGCCTCCAATGAGAAACTGCAGAACTGGAATTAATTTGCAAAATGGACACTATTAAATTAACCTTGAATAAAAACTGGGAGTGGATAGGTCATTACACAACTAAAAACTTTTTCCCACCTGTCTATTTTTCCCTACTGTTATACTCAACTCTTCTGGTCACTGTGTGAAAATGTGCCACTCCGGATTATCATCTACCACAGTTTTTTTCTTTTTCCTCCTGCTGATAATAGCCGACCTTAATTGAATTACCTGGTTTAGAGTGGTATGACAACCCCATTTTTTCATGTTCTCTCTCTCCTCCTCTCTCTCTCTCTTGTGATGTGTGTGTGTCTGTGTGATGTTGTGTGTGTTGTGTGCTGTGTGTTGTGTGTGTGTGTGTGGCTGATGTTGTGTGTGTTGTGTGTGTGTGTGTGTGTTGTGTGTTGTGTGTGTGTGTGTGTTTGTGTGGTGTGTGTCTACTATATATAGCGACATGGAATAGCGTAGTGGTTAGCAGACCCCGCGCTGTTGATACGAAGGACCTGGGTTCAAATCCTGGCTTGGTACCAACTTCTCCGTCAGGGGTCCTTGGGCAACAAGACCCTACGACTTCACCTGCTACCTCAAAATATGATTGACACGAACTAAGGAAGAGTTCCATGCCGGGCTCGGACGTTGCCCGGAATTAACTAAGGTCGTGCCAGATGGTTGAGGAACCAGGACAACTTGAGAGTAGGGCTATGCGACACAACCATTCATGACGAGACAAAGAACCCTGCGAATTGCGCATGATGCTACTAAACATAGACCTAATGAGAGGGGATATTATGAACGTATGAGGGACTGTGGATGGACAAAGGACCTACATCCACATTACTGAAAACGCTACGTTACCAACATTACATAGTGTAAGAGGATGCCTCACGCTGAGATACGACAACTCCACTTGACATCCCAGACTCCAGAAGACTGGAAGACATGTGGATGTCACCACACACTGATGTTGAACTTCACTGCACCCCTCCATGTTGCAGCACAGCAGCTGATATGAGCAAGATCATGGAGAAAACTAGCTAAGTCAATCCTTGAGACCGCTTCACAGGCTCGTGGAGAAGTAACATCAGATTCAGTATGTTAGAAGATCCAATATGAGCCTCTCATGCAATGCCTAACTCCACCATCAACTCAAACTAATGAATGGGTAATGACCTACAGACCTCTGATTCCTGGAGATGCTTGGCACCGTCAAGAGACAACAGTATCACCCACTGGAAAATGAGTTGGAGTATAGATCAAGGCGACACGGAGAGAAGTTATCAGTGGTGGAACTAAGAAGGGTGTAGAGATTAGGATAAGACTCGGGCTACTGAAAAAAATACAGGGTGACTCATCCGAACCTAGGACTGCTTAACAAAGGCTCACAGCATGGTACCAGGCTAGAGATACCCTAGAGAGCAGGGGCCAAAGTAAATGCCCTGTTCTCCAAAGACCATCCAGGGTGTTATCAACTGAAATGCAACAAACATAACAGCAGAGCCACCAGCAGCGAAACTGAACGTCTGGTAAAACATATGGGAGAAAGAGAGACTCAACGCCAGTGCAAAGTGGCTGCAGGCGCTGGAACGGAGCCAGATCTCCAGAACAGAAACATTACCATCACAGTAGAGCATATCCAGCAGTGTCAAGAACATGAAGAGCTGGACAGCATGGACCAGACTGGATCCACCACCTCTGGCCAAAGCTACAGAGTGCATGAAGCCTAGCGAGATGACCAGCTGCGGTGCAGCAGGCTCCCACCAACTGGTACACAGAAGGACAGTTGTGATCATGAAGCCTCCGCAAGGAACAGACCTCCAACGGCCAAATACCTGCCTCCCCACAACATGGAAGTCTATAGCGACATAATAGCCGCCAAGCTACATGGACATTATGGGCAATACATGAGCACAGACCTCGACAGGGCATTGGGAATCCACCAGGGCTCAAACAGCAGTTATGCTATAGATAGAGCCGTCGCCCCAAGACTCAAGGTTAGACGGACCAATCTGGCACAGCCTGATTGACTACGGAAGTGTGACTCAATGCCGCACAGTGTATTGTGAAGTATGGCGCTATACAAGTCAACGGAACTAAGACCATGGAAGCCATTGGAAGTCCAACTCAAGGCAGCTTGACAAAAGTGGCCATCCACAGGTGCCGGCATATACAAGGTGATGCACTTGTCCCCACTGCTGTTCTGCTTAGGCTTAAACCCGGCCGAATCACAAGATGGTACGGGGTCCTTACAGGGTTTTCAGGAGTGGAATCTCGGCCTCTCTCATGATGACATCGCTGTTATATGCTAGATGAACGAGACTGACCTCAGCTATCCACTGCAGGATCTTACAGTGAGGCTATCGGGGATGTCATTCGGAACTGGAAAGTGTGCGGATGGTAGTGAGAGAGGGATAGTCGTGATGGGTGGACTATCGCGGGCCACTAGCAGACATAGACCAGTAAATACCTTGGCTCCCCAGTCACTGGAACCGTGGGAGGGCAAGGAGACAGCACTCAAATGTATCACCAAGGATAAGAAGGTGAGAGCAGCTCAGTGGAAGAACAAAATCCACGCACATGCAGCGATCGCCGCCTGGCCGTGTTCATCAGATACACCTCCAGTATTGAGCTGAGCCAAAGGAGGACATGGAGGCTGCCGATGTGAAGACCTGGAAGCTCCTCAAATGCATGGAGGTTTACCCAAGTCCAACACCAGAGACTGTATACCAGCCGGAAGAAGGCGGGCGGGGCTTGGTGAGCATCAAAGCACTGTCCTGGCGACCCGGAACATAGGAGTATATCAGTAAGATGGCCCCAGATGAGCTGCTGAGGAATGCCTGAGGCAGCAGCAGGCATGGGAGGAAGACCAAGCAGGAGAAGTGCCATGGCAGACAAGACCCTGCATGGATGTACCATCGACAGATAGCTGAGGTGGTGCATTGGGAAATCCTACCAGTGGCTGGAAAGGCTGGACTAAAGACAGCACGGAGGCACTGATCATGCAAGCAGAACGGCACCTGAGCACCAGATCCATTAGAGCGCAGGGGTCTACCACACTAGAGAGGACCAGGTGCAGACTGTGCAGAGAGCCTCAGAGAGCCAACACATAGTGGCAGGTGTAAGATGCAGGCAGGACAGCATACCTTGAACGGCACAACCAAGTGGCTGGATTGTGTACAGAACATCTGCACAGCGTATGGGTAGCCCCTCCAAGACCAGATGGGGATTCACAGAAGGTTGTGGAGAATAGCAGGGCTAAGTTCTGTGGGACTTCCCGATCCCCAGACGACAGGCGGTAACTGGCCAATCAACCAGACAATCGTCGGTAATAGACAGGACAGACAACTACACTGAAAACAAGGCCAGGCTGAATGGCGACCAAAGAAACGAAGACACACAAAAACCGACACTCCAAACATCACCAAAACGAAAAAACAAAAATATCGTCCGGTAATAGGAGGACCAGAACCCGCCATTCAGACTCTCTCATGGTGGTGTATGCGTGCAAGTTACAAGCACTCAGGAGAAGGCTCTGAGAACGTGGGGGAGATAGTACAGGGCCTGAGAGGACTAGCAGAGGATGTCGGAAAGTGAAGGCCAAGTTGGTCCGTGGCGTGGTGGCGCATCGGGGCTGTGACTCCTAAGCTGGTGTTGTGGGCTCCACGATCCAGGCCAACATCAGAGCTCTCTGTCCAGAAGAGTGCAGTGCTAGGAACAGCTAAGATAATGCGCAGAACCCTCAAACTCCCAGGCCTCTGGTAGAGAACCCGAGGTTGAGGAAGACACATACCACCCATAGGGGTGAGAGGGGAATTTTTTTTTTTTTTTTTATATCTTCCTACTGTATTTTCCACTGCATGCATCTGATGAAGTGGGTTTTAGCCCAAGGAAGCTTATGCCCAAATAAATTTGTTAGTCTCTAAGGTGCCACAAGTACTCCTCGTTGTTTTTGCTGGTACAGACTAACACGGCTACCACTCTGAAGCTTAGACTCACTAACCAGAAGGCTTTATTAGGGCGATATGACTTTAATATCTGGGATGCCATTCTGAAATTTAAGGACAAGTTGTAAGGCCTCATGCATCTAGAACCTGGGCCTGTAGAACTACCAGGCAGATGACATCTCCTGGCTACCACTAAGCGATAGCTGCAATCAACTTGCGCTCCGCTTCCCATGACCCACTGTGGACATAGACAATGGGAAGTTCTGCCTCAGAGATTTGACAGACGGCAGCCCCACAGCTCCCAATTGGCTCCTTGCCCTATATAAACCCAAGGGTAGTTCCAGGAAGTGTCCAGGCAACAGCGTGGATCTTCTGTAGCTGCCACGACCATTCTTGCTCCTTAGTCTTGAATTCCTGGCTTAAACCTTTGCTTGACATAGACTTTGCCTCCTAATTCAGACTCTGACCCTTGTTATCAACCCTGGCCTGGCCCTCACTCCAAACTCCTCTGCTGTTTCTAGCCTCACGTTTGCCCTTGCTCTGACTCTAGGCCCTGACTTCCCTTGTTGGGATCTTGAAACAAGTTGGCTGAGGATGCTAAGCAGGAGTTCCTTTCACTGGTAGATGAAAGAAAGTGAAGGGCAAGAATGTCACTTCAGGCTGGTTTGGACATGGCAGATTGAAGTGCTAGGACCATTGCCTCTGCCATCACCATACCCAGGTGCTCATGTCTACAGTCTTAGGAGTTGCCGCAGAAGGTTCAGCAGACTCTGTGGGACCTGCTATTTAAAGGTCATCCCTCTTTTCATCTCAGACTGATAATAAACTTCACAGCTTAAAGGAGTCTAAGATCACTCTGAAGTCTAGGAAGCACTTTTGTCCTCAGCTGTACCACAGCTACTCCACTTCTACAGCTTACCAGGATATATAGAGGAAAATGAATAGGAGTTATAGACGCAGACTGGCTCTTGCTACTGCTTCAGCTTTTCCTGGTCCATCTAAGTGCCTTGGGGTTGCTAAGCAACCATTTTGGTAGTGCAATTGAGGATGCCAAACCAGTCTTTGAAACAGCAAGGTTTGTTCTGTTAGTTCCGTCAAAGTCTACTTAGCAGCTATCTAGGCCTTACTCTCTCAGGTGGATAACTGCTCTGTCTTTTGTAATAGAATGTCAAGAAGATGTTTGAAAGACTTGGAAAGATGTATCTTGAGGAACAAGATCCTATTCCCTAATGGGATCTAAACATTTAATTGGCCTTTTGAGCCTTTAGCTACCTGCTCTTTACTGCACATTTCAATGAAGGTAGCATTTTTCGCTGTCTGTGACTTCTGCTAGGTAGGAGGGGAGGGGAGCTGCAGGCCCTGCCTGTTGTCTGGCCCTCCTCATACTGTTTTGTTTAAAGATGAAATGTACCTGCATTCTCACCCAAAGTTTGTCTCAGCCACAGTATCTAGCTTCCTTATCAACCAAGCGATTTACATACCTTCATTTCTTCCCCCAGACCACACACAAATAAAAATGGGGAAAAGGCTCCATGCTTTGGATGTCTGGAGAGCATTAGCATTTGCCCTTGACAGGTCCAAACAGTTCTGTCTCTATTCCCAGCTCTTTGTGGTGATCTCAGCGAGAATGAAGGGACTCCCAGTTTCTTCTTAGAGAATATCATCTTGGATAGCCTTGTGTATTCTCTTGTGCTACGTTTTGGCAGCACATTTGACAAGATTGCAAGAGGCTTCTGCGA
The DNA here is from genome assembly GCF_003597395.2 of Chelonoidis abingdonii. Taxonomy (NCBI): domain Eukaryota; kingdom Metazoa; phylum Chordata; order Testudines; family Testudinidae; genus Chelonoidis; species Chelonoidis abingdonii. Next base: position 740,754 of record NC_133778.1, read on the forward strand.
CTTTCCTGGCTAACCTAGACATTTGTAGGCAGCATCTTGGTCTTCGTTGCACATGTGTATTTCCCATTATGCCATCACTCAGAAATCAAGAGACGAAGCTTGTCCTTCAGTTGTTGTTCAGATAGGTTCTAATCCCACAATCTGTTTTCATGGCTTATGAGCCACCAAGACTGGAATGCACTTGTGCAGTCACTCTAAGAAGGAAAAACGGTTACTTACCTGTTCCATAACTGTTGTTGTTCAAGATGTGTTGCACATGTCCAGTCTATGACCCATCCTTCTACTCCTCTCCATCGGAGTTTTTCTGGCAAGAAGGAACTGTGAAGGATCACAACGGCTCTGCTCTTTATACCTACATGCCGTGGCACGCAGCAGCAGAGGGCCCTTGAGCTGCCTTGATGTACCACTGAGGGAAAATTTCTGACAACTGTGTTTGGGGCACACACACACACCAAGAATGGAATGGACATGCGCAACACATCTTGAAGAAAAACAATTGTGGAATAAGTTAGTAACTCTTTTCTTGTAGTTGGAGCCAAAACCGACCTGTCCCTTTTACATTAAGATTTCTATTGTTATGCTGAATTTGATGCAGCTGCTGCAGTTCAAAGTCAAGCTAAACATAGAGCAGCAGATCATAGCTGTATTATTGACAGGGTGTGCCAGACGTTCAGCTGGTGCAAAAGATTTGGATTGCCAATAGATGCAAAAGGTTATTGTGCAAAGGATCACTGTTTATTGATTTATGGAACACATTCTCTACGTTGCTTCATAGTCTGATCACAATACTTACTATTTTTGTGAGACCAGGAGAGAAGTTGTTTTACAGGCACAACACTTAAGATTTGTAAAGTTCAGTTTGTGTTTTCCTATAAACTAGAGCTGTCAAGCAATTAAAAAAAAATAATTACAGGTAATCACACTGTTTAAATAAATGATATTCTATTATTGTTTATTTTTGGATGTTTTCTGCATTTTCATATATATTCAATTACAACACAGAATAGAAAGTGTACAGTGCTCACTTTATTTTTGATTACAAGTATTTGCAGTGTAGAAAACAAAAGAAATAGTATTTTTCAGTTCACCTAATATAAGTACTGTAGTGTAATCTTTTTATCATGAAAGTTGAACTTACAAATGTAGAATTATGTACAGAAAAACCTGGATTCAAAAACAAAGCAAAGCAATGTAAAATTTTAGAGCCTGCAAGTCCACTCAATTCTACTTCTTGTTCAGCCAATCGCTCAGACAGACGAGTTTGGTTACATTTGCAGGAGATAATGCTGCCCGCTTCTTGTTTGCCTGTTCTCACTTTCAGGAGACATTGTATTCTTGTGGCACTGTTGTAGCTGACGTCACAAGATATTTAGGTGCCAGATGTGCTAAAGATTCATATGTCCCTTCATGCTTCAGCCACCATGCTGATGATAGGTTCTGCTCAATAACAATTCAAAGCAGTGCAGACTGACACATGTTCATTTTCATCATCTGAGTCAGATGCCACCAACAGAAGGTTGATTTTCTTTTTCAATAGTTCAGGTTCTGTAGTTTCTGCATCGGAGTGTTGCTCTTTTAAGACTTCTGAAAGCATGCCCCACATCTCATCCCTCTCAGATTTTGGAAGGCACTTCAGATTCTTAAACCTTGGGTCAAGTGTTGTAGCTATCTTTAGAAATTTCACATTAGTACCTTCTTTGTGTTTTGTCAAATCTGCAGTGAAAGTGTTCTTAAAATGAACATGTGGTGGGTCATCATCCAAGACTGCTATAAAATGAAATACATTGCAGAACACAGGTAAAACAGATAAGGAGGCATACAGTTCTCCCTTGAGTTCAGTCACAAATTTAATGAACAGTTTTTTTATAACGAGCGTCATCAGCATGGAAGCATGTCCTCTGGAATTGTGGCCTAAGCATGAAGGGAACAAATCAGTTATGGCTAAGAGGGGTGAAAACATTATCTAAGTTGTATCTGTCATGTAAATACCCTGTAATGCCAGCTACACAAGTGCCATGCAAATGCCTATTCTCACATTCTGGCGATGTTGTAAATCAGAAGAATGCAACAACATCTCCTGTGAATGAAAACAAACTTGTTTGTCTTAGCTATTGGCTGAACAAGTAGGACTGAATGGACTCGTAGGCTCTTAAGTTTTACATTGTTTTGTTTTTGAGTGCAGTTGTGTAACAAAAAAAAAAATCTACATTTGTAAATTGCACTTTCACAGACAAAGATTTCATTACAGTACTTGTATGAGGTGAACTGAAAAAATACTATTTCTTTTATTTTTACAATGCAAATATTTGGAATGAAAAATAATGTACAGTTTGATTTCAATTACAACACAATACAATATATATGAAAATGGAGAAAAACATCCAAAATATTTAATAAATTTCAACTGATATTCTATAATTTAACAGTGCGATTAAAACTGTGATTAATCATGATTAATTTTTTAATTGCGATTAATATTTTCACTTTAATTGCATGAGTTAACTGATTAATCGACAGCCCTACTATAAACTAGTAACTTCCATGGACATGTATTAGTAGTTCGTTTTGCAGCTATAAATGAAAAATCCTATGTTTATTCTAGAAGACCACCACGTCCCAATAGTGCAAGGCCAGCTCCCCCCCGGATAAAACGACAAGAAAGTACAGAGGTTTTACTTCCAGAGAGGTAAGGGAAGGGGAGTGAGTGAGAGTGTGTGTGTGTGTGTGATGCAGAATAAACATTCCTAGGTGTGCCATGTGACACTCACTCACAACAATGATACTAAAATATACACACTGTACATGGCCTCAGCTTAGAAAATGTTAAGATTTGGTATCCTGGTCTTATTGTTTCTGCAGAACCAGTATATTGTCAGAACAAAGTGAAACTGAACTGTGGTATCAGAAGCTTTGAAAAGCAGATAAAATGATCAGCTGTTGCAAACTCTGGAACAATAAATCTTATAATGCTAATCTAAAATAAGCCTAGAAAAGGTCTGTCTATGCAGTGAACAGACCATGGCCTCAGAATGCTGAAGGTGTCTTTTGAAACTATTCCTAATTACCAAAATGATAAGCATCTGATAAATGCTAACTTCCTCTAATCCAGAAAAGCAAGTTGATGGTTAAAAGAAAGAAAGATTATTTCTGCGGCCAAATAAAAGACAGTTACTTACCTGTATCATAACTGTTGTTCTTTGAGATGTGAGTGCTGACATGTATTCCACTCAGGTGTTTGTGCACCTAGCACTACCTGTAGAAGTGGCATTCATGCCTTTTCCTTCACATCCCTACCATGGCTATATGGCATTGCCACCCCGACCCCTCTTCCCTTTCTTTGCACTGAAACCCCAGGCTGGAGACTCCAGTGCTGAGGGATCAGATGGTGGGGTGTGGAATATATGTATACACTCACATGTCAAAGAACAACAGTTACGATGCCGGTAAGTAACTGTCTTCTCTTCTTCAAGTGGTTGCAGACATGTATTCCATTCAGGTGACTCTCAAGCAGTTTGAGCAAGAGGTGAGGATCAGAGTCTATTTAAACAATGAGTGCAGAACTGCCGTCCCAAAGTTTTCATCCGATCTCGACACTGTAGTGATAGCATGATGTTTAGCAAAAGTATGCACAGAAGACCATGTCACTGACCTGCAGATAACCAGTATTGAAATATCGCTGAGGAATCCAGTTGATGTCACTTGATCTCTCATTGAATGAGCCCATAATGACTGAAGGGATGTCATATGAGCAACTTCAGGAGTTTGGGTAATACGAGCAGTTATCCATTTCGAAGTGGTCTGAGTGCAGACCAGTTGTCCTTTCATCTGCTCACATAGGGTATGAATAGTCAAGATGATGTATAAATCTGTTCAGTCCTTTCATAGATTTAATAGAATATCAGGGTTGGAAGGGACCTCAGGAGGTCATCTAGTCCAACCCCCTTCTCAAAGCAGGACGAATCCCCAGACAGATTTTTGCCCCAGATCCCTAAGTGGCCCCCTCAAGGATTGAGCTCACAACCCTGGGTTTAGCAGGCCAATTCCCAAACCACTGAGCTACCCCTCCCTTCTAAATAGAATGCTAAGCACGGCCTGACATTTAAGGGATATAGATGTTGTTCATCTGCCCGTGAATGTGGTTTAGAAAAAAATATAGGTAAGTAAATAACCTGTTTAAAGTGAAACGGAGGTACCACTTTGGACAAAATTTTAAATGTGGTCTTAAAGCCACCTTGTTCTTGAAGAATTGAGTGTACAAGGATCTGCCATTAAGGCTTGTATCTTGTTCCCTCATCTTGCAGATGTGAGAAGAGAGCCAATAAACATGTTGCTATCGGCTCGAACTGCAGGCCCTTTAGCACTGCCAGCTGAAGGAGAACAGTAGCCTTAAGAGAAATCCCACTGTCATGGGGTTTGAGAATACTGACTTTCCTTGGATGGGAGGATGGAAAACTGAGATCATAGCCAAATGAGCATTCAGAGAGAGAAAAGCTAGACCTGAAGATGTCAAATGCAGCAAATAATCCAAAAATATCCTGAATCCAAGCTGACGTGGGCTGAATTTGCTTGGATGTTGTCCAAATCAAAAACTGTTTCTGTTTAGACAAATAGGTGGACCTTGTAACTGGTTTTCTACTACTAAGCAGAATTTCCCTAACTGCTTCCAGGAATTGTCCCTTCTCATTTAGCCCTGCGGCATCCATGCAGTGAGTTGTTGTTCATCTGACAGTCAGCAGTTTACCTGTCAGTGATGAGTCAGCAGGTTGCGAAGAATAGGGTAGAGACTTGTCAGTTCGAGAGAGAGAGTGGTCAGAAAACCAACATTACTTTGGCCATGTTGGTGTAATCAGAATCAGTTTGGTATGTTTCAGTTTGAAGATAAATCTCATAGACTCATAGACTCATAGGTCAGAAGGGACCAATATGATCATCTAGTCTGACCTCCTGCACAAGGCAGGCCACAGAACCCTACCCATCCACTTTTATAACAACCCCTAACCCATGACTGAGTTATTGAAATCCTCAAAATTGTGGTTTGAAGACCTCAAGCTGCAGAGAATCCACCAGCAAGCGACCCATGTCCCACGCTGCAGAGGAAGGCGAAAAACCTCCAGGGCCCCTGCCAATCCGCCCTGGAGGAAAATTCCTTCCCGACCCCAAATATGGCGATCAGCTAAACCCTGAGCATGTGGGCAAGACTCACCAGCCAGCACCCAGGAAAGAATTCTCTGCAGTAACTCAGATCCCATCCCATCCAACATCCCCTCACAGACCATTGAGCAGACTTATCTGCTGATAATCCAAGATCAATTGCCCAAATTAAACTATCCCATCATATCATCCCCTCCATATACTTATCAAGCTTAGTCTTAAAGCCAGATAAGTCTTTTGCCCCCACTACTTCCCTCGGAAGGCTGTTCCAGAACTTCACTCCCCTAATGGTTAGAAACCTTCGTCTAATTTCAAGTCTAAACTTCCTAATATCCAGTTTGTACCCATTCGTCCTCGTGCCTACATTAGTACTAAACTTAAATAATTCCTCTCCCTCCCTAACGTTAATCCCCCTGATATATTTATATAGAGCAAGCATATCCCCCCGGAGCCTTCTTTTGGCCAGGCTAAACAAGCCAAGCTCTTTGAGTCTCCTTTCATAAGGCAGATTTTCCATTCCTCGGATCATCCTAGTAGCCCGTCTCTGAACCTGTTCCAGTTTGAATTCATCCTTCTTAAACATGGGACACCAGAACTGCACACAATATTCCAGGTGGGGTCTCACCAGCGCCGTATATAACGGCACTAACACCTCCTTCTCCTTGCTGGAAATACCTCGCCGGATGCATCCTAACACCGCATTTGCTTTTTTAACAGCCATATCACATTGGCGGCTCATAGTCATCCTGCTATCAACCAATACCCCAAGGTCCTTCTCCTCCTCCGTCGTTTCCAACTGATGCGTCCCCAACGTATATCTAAAATTCTTACTGTTAATCTTATTGTTAATCTGAGGGATAGGAGGAAAGGGATACATCAGGTCCCTCCTACAATTCACTTGTAATGTTTTGGTAAGGGATCCCAGGCCAAGCCCTGCTTGAAAACAGAACTGACATTTCCCGTTGTCCTTTTGTCACAAATAGGTCAATTGAATAGATATCAGCACACTGTTCTTTAGGGACAACTCGTGGTTGTCCGAGAAAGCCCTGTGGAGCTACTTGACTAGCTGGTTCTGAGAGCCTGGCAAGTAAGCTGCTGTGGGTGTAATACCATCTGTAGAGGAGCAGACTCACCCCTGCGGCACCTCTTAGGGAATTAGCTCTTTTTCCAGCCAGGAGCGTCCTCTGCCGGCCGGTGAGCCACCTGTCCTCTTGGCCCCCGTGTCCCTCTCTGGACCCTGATGCCCTTTTATCTGGGTCTCCCGTCCCTGGGGAATCCCCAACTCACTATCTCCATTTTGCCTCAGTTTTGGCTGCTGCACAGTCTCCATCTAGCTCCCGTTCATTGGGGCAGACTGCAATATCAGCCACTCCTCATAGCCAAAGGGGTTTGGACCTGCTGCCTTTGCCTACCCCTTGGGCTGCCCACTGCAACCCCCTGTACCTCTTGGCCTTATGCTAGGTCGCAGCCTGGGGCTTTCCAGGCAGGAGCTCCCCAGCTCCTCTGCCTTTCCCCAGCCCTGCTCCACTCAGATACCCTGTTTCTAGCTCCCTGCAGCCAGGCCCTTCTCCCTCTACAGGCAGAGGGAGACTGTTTGCTCCTGGCTTCCCTGGCCTTTTTATACAAGCCAGATGTGGCCTGATTAGGGTGTGGCCCATCTGTGGCCGCTTCCCCAATCAGCCCAGCTTTTAAAGCTGCAGCTTTCAAGCTCCCCCCAGGCCACTTTTTAAAGCCCTCAGGACAGGGGCAGGTAACCAGTGCACTACACCGTCCTTGATGCAGCGGTGTCAGAACTTTATTGCCTCTTGATAAAGCTGGATCCCACCTGCTTGCTTATCATTGCAGTGGTGTTGTCTGTGAGAATATGTATCGCTGCTCCCAGGAAGTGGTTCCGAAAAGCCCAGCAGGCATTGTATGTTGCTTGAAGTTCCAGCATGTTGATATAACGGAAGGTTCCTGTTCTTACCACAAACCATGAACTTGTAACATTCCTAGATGTAAAAAGCAACAAAGAGTCCTGTGGCACCTTACAGACGAGCAGATATATTGGAGCATAAGCTTTCGTGGATGAATACCCACAGGACTCTTTATTGCTTTTTACAGATCCAGACTAACATGGCTACCCCTCTGATACTTGCTTCCTAGATGTGTTCTCCAACCTGTTGTGGAGGCATTGGCAAATACTGTTCTGGTTGGTGAAGGGTGAGCAAAGGGGACTTCCTGACACGTGTTGTATTCTGTCTACCATTGTAATGAGTCACATATCTCTGGCGGCACTCAGACAGTAGTGTCCAGTGGCTAGCAACTTGGGTGATAGTCCTCTTCAGTGGTAGCTGAAGTTAGTCTAAGGTTCAGTCTTGCATGTTGCACCATGTACTTGTAGGCTGCTGTATGGTCCAGTAACCACAGGCTTACACGGATCATTTGTGAAGAATGCGAATAGTGATCTCAATGAAGATGCTGAATTGTTTGGAACAACTGGCATGGGAAAAATGTACTAGATGAATTTGTTGTGACCAAGGATATCAAAGATAGGTGTCATTCCTCCTTTGGACTTGGGGGTCAGGAAGTGCAGGGACTAAAATCCTTTTCTGCAAAGACGGTGAGGAACCTGTTCCACAGCCCCCCAGAGCGCACAGGGTTTGTACCTGTCACAAAAGCAATGACTCGTGAGAGGGCTCCCTGAAAAGTACAGAGTAGGGGGATAGGATATTAATGGCATAACGCAATCCCACAATGGTTAGGACCCATAGTTTATTGTCTCCTGAGCACTATAGAACCTGTTCCTGAATAGATGGGACTGGGATATGATGATCACAACTGGAGCCATGCTCTCAAAACTTAAGTCAAATAGATTGTTCACTCAGACAGGAGACGATGGGTGGTTTGTCTAAAATTAGATCCAAAACTAACTGTAAGGATGTCTTGGCCACTAACGGGCCTTCTGTAACAAAGGCTTTGAACTCTGCTCTGGAGGATTCTGGTAATTTATCCTCAACTTTGGACATAGTGTCCCAGTTCACAAAAACCATACCTTGGCCACAGAGCTTTCTGGTTGGTAATATGCAATTTGCAAGAATGAAGTCCAATAGATCTCCCTCCCCATCAAATCTTACCTTTTCTGTTGTCTTTCTTTACACATAGACATATATCTCCCCTGTCTGTCTCACTCATTTGCTGCCATCACAACATGGGAGTTTGGAGCTGGATGAGGGAAAAAGCGTTCAAAACCCTGCATAGGCACATAATATCTATTAGTGAGTTTTGTTGTGAGCGTTAACAAAGCCAGCATATTTCATACAATTTTGCAGGCTGTAATATCACTTTGTTTATAGAGATGGCTTCTCTCACAGGAGCCATGGCTGGAGGATATCCAGCAGTTTATGGGTGTTTTTCTGAACAAACTTGTCATGAATACTTAAGGCCAATGCTATGTTTCTGAGCAGTTATTATAGTGACCTGAAATCTTCCAGTACTGAAGATGAGGTCTCTGGCACCATTACATCATCTGGTGACAAGGAGGAAGATGGAGGTGGGACAGACAGAATTCCTTGTGGGATAGCATCTGACAGTCAGATTCAGGAAGCTCCAGTGCAGATGGAACTGCCTCAGCTAGTGGCTGCAGAATCAGTGGTTCCTGGAGGGACGCTACCAATGGTACAGGTGATCATGCTCTAGAATGAGCAGATGGCTGGGACTTAGCCAACTGGGAGATTTCCAAGAGATTCCATGGCGGCCATTGCAGATAAGGATATGGCATCGGAGGCCAGTAAGAACTAAGCCAGGGGCACTTGTCTCTATGATGGAAATGGTACCAATCCCAGTACTGACCATGATTCCCATTGTCTCAATGACCTTCAGGATTGAAAGCGATAGGAGGAAGCAGAGTGAGATGCTTTCAAACTTCACTTTGAGGATCCTTCCAGATAATCTGATGGTGGCAGGGGAGCTGCTCCTGATGGGGCCACGAAATGCCCTGCATCATCTATGTTCCAACCTGACATTGTCATTAGTACAGGAGGAACAGTCAATGGCTTCTTGTCCGCTTGTACCAGCCTGACACTCATATTTGGCCCTAGAGCACACATTGAAGCTGGTCTCAGGCCTGCAAGATGCAGACTACATTGTAATCAATGTCTGTATCAAAGATTCTGTCCCCATTAGCGATGCCGTCAGTGCCAATGAGGAAGACGGCTGAATCTCTGGACCGTAGGTAAACTGCAGGGTGGAGGACGTTGCTGTAAATAACAGTAATTCTGCCCACTAGGCAGGACACCACAGATAAAACTACTGCAGTCAAATGCTCCTGAATAAGCAGCAAGTCAGGACAGGCAGGCACAGCAAATCTGCTGCCTGGTACACAATTGGTGTGGAAACAGACAATGTTCCTTAGTACTGGATTCCTCAGATGTCCCCAAGGCAGTACCAGAGTTGACAGTATGGAGTATCTCTGGTCCTGCAATGGAACTGTTGAGAGAGTTGACAGCCGAGCTTTAGCCCACGTACCCGCAGACTCATTGGGCTAGTTGGTACTTTCCCTACACAGAGAAGATGAACCTCTTTGTAGTCTGGAATGCCCCCAGTCCATTTTCTGGGTTCTTTTTCTTGGGGGACCTGATGAAGGAGAGCATTCCCTCTTCTTTGCTGGCAAGGAATCCGAGCTCAGTCAAGAAGTCAGGTGCTTTTTTAGGAGCCAGACATTCCTTGATTGTTCCTATTACTGAGGCAAGCCTCTTGGCCTGCTCAAGAAGCTGCTTGCTGCTTTAATCTGAAGTCTCTAGCCACCTGAGTTCTCTTCTTAAAGGAGTTACAGGTGAAGTGCCTTTCCTTCATGTGCCCTTCTCTGAGGCACATAAGTGTGGGTGTTGCTGTTGGGGATGGCTACCCCATAAAGAGGACAATGTTTAAATTACAGGAGAGCATCCCAGAGGGGAAAAACACCTGTCTAACTACTACAGACTAAAAGTATTACTACTAACTACAGTAAAACCCGCCAAGAGTGACCACTCGTGAAAGTTAGCAAAAGTGGTTGCTTGTAAGAGGTGGTCTCTGTACAAAGGTTTGCACACCGGAGAGCAGCAGCTGCTGGAAGTAAGGAAGATTGGTTTCTTCTACAGGTTTGTTTTTATAGATCGGAGTAAGAAAATGTGGTCGTTGGTTGCAAATGACAGGTCATCGCTCTTCACATTTTCTTCACAGTTAAATTATAGGGGGGGGAAACATTCCGTGCTCTCTTAAAGTAGTCACCTGTGACAGCTAATCTCTCTTCAGAGGTGGTTGCTAAGGCAGGTTTTACTTTATATACAAAAAAGATCACAGAAAACAGTGAAGGCAAGTGTGAAGTAAGGTCACACCAAGTGCTAGCTGCTGGCAGTAGGAAGGAACTGAGCGGGGGGGCGGGGGTTGCTGCCCTTACATAATCATGGGAGGGGCACTGACAAAAAGGGCATAAGTGCCACCTCTACAGTTACTGCTAGGCAAAAATCTCTAACTTCAGTGAGCTATGCATGGGCACACCTAAAACAAATGTCTTTAACCACTTGACAAAGAACCGGAATGCCTGGGCAGTACCTCTGTCTTCATAGATTCATGTATTCCAAGGCTCTGAGTAAGTTTCCCAAACCTGAGGAAGAGCTCTCAGTACATTGGAAAGCATGTCTCTCTCTCACCAACAGAAGTTGGTCCAATAAAAGAGATTACTTCACCCACCTTGTCTCTCTGATATCCTTGGACCAACATGGCTACCGCAACACTGCATAAAAGAGGCCATAGAACGTCTCAAAACATTCTTAGAGCATATCTTTTAGAAAAACATCCAGTCCTGATTTAAAAATTGTCAGCGATGGAGAATCCACCACAACTCCTGGTCAAGTGTTCCAGTGGTTAATTACTCTCACCTTTAAGAATTTTCACCTTAATACTGCCAGTCGATATTTATCTAGCTTCAGCTTCCAGCTATTGGATCTTTCTCTACTAGATTGAAGAGCCTGGTATTAAATATTTGTTCCCTGTGGAGATACTTATAGACTGCAAATTAAAGTTGGACTGCAATTGAAAATGGCATAAATTAGATTAGGAAGTAGAACAGTAGAACCTCAGAATTACAATCATCAGAGTTACGAACTTACCAGTCAACTGCCCACCTTATTTGGAATCAGAAGTATGCAATCAGGCAGCAGCAAAGACGAAAAAAAGCAAATACAGTACAGTACTGTGCTAAATGTGAACTACACCTCTATCCCAATATAACGAGACCTGATATAACATGAATTTGGATATAACATGGATATAACGTGGTAAAGCTGTGCTCCGGGGGGGGCTGTGCACTCTGGTGTATCAAAGAAAGTTCGATATAGTGCGGTTTCACCTATAACACGGTAAGATTTTTTGGCTCCCAAGGACAGCATTATATTGAGGTAGAGGTGTACTAAAAAAAAAAAAAGGGAAAGTTTAAAAAAAAAAAAAAAATTGACTAGCCAAGGAAACCGTTCCTGTGCTTTCTTCATTTAAATTCAGATGGTTAAAATCAGTGTTTCTTCTGCATAGCAAAGTTTCAAAACTGTGTTAAGTCAATGTTCAGTTGTAAACTTTTGAAAGAACAACCCTAACGTTTTGTTCAGAATCACAAACATTTCAGAGTTGTGAACAAGCTCCATTCCCAAAGGGTTCATAACTCTGAGGTTTTACTGTGTTAGAGAGAGAGGCGTGTGCTTTCTTCAGTCATGGATAACATTTGGTCAACATTTCTATATAGTTTCAATTTCCATTCTTTCTTTCAGGAATGGCAGTGGGAAAGCCATCTCAAATGTGATCATAGACAAACAGAATTCTGATGATGAAGATGATCAGTTTGTAGTGGAGGCAGCACCACAGCTACCTGAAATGCCAGAAATGGAAACGGTCTGTTAATATAACAAAACCCTAGCATTTTTGCTCAAATCTGTGTTCAAAGTTCCCTTAATGCTGTCCAATTTTTTTTTATTCGAGCAGTTTCTTATCTGGAATGCATGCATGCTTTAGATCACAGCAATGTAAGCTTCCTTATAACTAAAAGCTTTTACTTGTTTTATGTAGGAGCCAATAGTGGAACTGGATGGTGATGAGAAGCATGGTAAGTTTCTCTGGCTCTTCTCCCTTCATTTGTGATTCATACTCTACACAGGATGTAAAAGAATCTTAAATAGATAATGGGAATAACATTTCTTGATCATGTTTTGATCTTGCATCTTGAGGGTATGTACTTCTAATTTATGCAATAACTTTAAAAAACAAAAATATAGAAATAAGCTATTTAGCAAAAGCAATCTGTTCTTATTGTGACAGGGTAGCAGGATCTACAATACAGGTAGGGATACAATCTGTTCTTATTGTAACAAGGTAGCAGGATCTGCAATCCAGGTAGGGATACAGGGTAGCAAGAGTTTAGAACCCTGCTGAGTAAATTCTGCTAACTTATTATGGTAGGTACAGCTGGTAAAGTCCAAGGAGAACCAGCATATTATCAGATCAAAGTGAAACTGAACTTTGGTATCGGTATGTGTTTGCTGCCAAGTTTTAAAGAAGGTCAAATCACTGAACTGGCAGAAGTCACTGACTAAGCACCTTGAACCAACGTTTATTGACATGCTCAACCAGGTTTTTACAGCAATAGCCTCAGGTGCAGAAAGAATATTTTCTTCATTTCAGTTTATTCAGCTGGTTCAATTCAAGGACTAATTAATTCACAGTTGAGAAACTGGTTATGAGTTGAAAAAGCTGGGAAGTTTGTTTTCCTTCCCTAATCTATGGAAAAAAAACTATGGCTGGGAGGATAAGATCTACTAGTTCTAAAATCTTGAAGGATATGGTGACCAGAAACAATTAGTTCTCTTCATTAATTACACGTAATACTTCCCTTTGCTCATTAAATTAGTTTTAAATCCAAAACATCTTTGATAAACTTTTTTTCTTACATATCAGCACATTTAAGGTAATTTCATTTAATAAGTAAAATGCTGGTTTTTTACATTTTTAATTGAATTTGAATTTCCATCCAAATAGAGATTGACACGCATTGTAAGTAAAAAAAAAAAAAAAAAAAAAAAAAAAAAAAAAAAAATCATCTGGCAAATAAGAAATGCAACATTCATATTCACCATTTTCTAACATAAAATATAAAACTTAAGAATCTAAATACATATACAAGTTAAACTATATAATTGCTTAAATAAATATGTATAATATAGTATATGCTCCTGGTTAGCAAAATAAGCACCAAAGTTAGGATAATAGCTATATTTAGTTGCAAATCAACATGTTTTAATGGTTACCAACCAATGAGAATCAACCCTTTTCTTTAGGAAGATAACTAAAAAGTACAAATGCAAAACAGTATTAAAATCAAAGATTTAAATCATGGTTTCCTATTTTGATTATTTAAATCCTGATTAAAATTGGTGATTTAAATCAGTCCACCAGGCAGCTAGGCTTAATTAGTTTTGTTTTGTGGTGGTAACTGAGTTATCGGTAAAGCAAAACCCAAGAAGGAGCTAAGTTTGGTATTATTATACAGCCCATGTAGACTTTTTCTTTTGAATGTGGTCAGAACTGTCAGGTCACACGTATATAAGAAGCAGCACATGTTATCAGGAACTAAGCCTGTTGTCCTTTTAAATTATAATAATGCTGAATAGAAACGTAACTTCTGAGAAGTGTCTCCTAAAAAGCAGTGATTTAGATGAGTTCTAATCTGAGCTCTACCACTGACCCCTTTTGTGGCCTTGAGTGAGTCACTTAACTTCTATCTGTGTCTATCAGGGATTGTCGTTTTGTGATTGCGGTAAGCCACCAAGGGGTAAATTCCCATTTTACATTGAGACAGTGCATCTACATTGGAGTTTTGCATCAGTGTAGCTACCCCAGTACAAACATCTCTATATAGTCAGGCCTTGGGATTGGAATGAGGATTGCCTAGTTTACAGAAGCTCCAGTTCAGCAAAACACTTAAGCTTTTGAAAATTTTACCTCCCATGCTTAAGTGCCTAAGGGCTTGTCCACACTTAAAAGGCTACAGCAGCATAGCTGCACCGCTGTAATTCTTCACTGTAGAGACTTTCTACTCTGACAGGAGGGACTGCACAGGAGAGGTAATCCACCTCCCTGAGAGGCAGCAGCTAGGTGGACCTAGCGATGTCTACATGGGGACTTAGGCCTGGTCTATACTACAGAATTAAGTCAACATAAGGCAGCTTATGTCGACCTATTTATGTCAGTGTCCACACTACAGCCTTGTTCCTGCTGATCTAAGTGCTCTGCTGCACCTACGTAATAACTCCACCTCCATAAGAGGCGTAGGGCTTATGTCGATGTAGTTAGGGTGATGCAACATCTGTGTGGACGCTGTGAGTTTCTTACATCGGCTGTTAGCTGTCATTCTTGTCAATTTCATGCCTCCGTGCTGGAGCTGTGAACTGACAAGAATGCTGCTCACAGCTTGAGCTATTACCCAAGGGTGGGTGGGTGGCTCCAGCTAGAGTCTGTCTGTCCCCCAGGTTCCTATCTCCCAGTCCAGCTGCTGTGCTGACTCCCCGCTCTCTGCCAGGAGTCCCATGACACCAAGGCTCCCAGCTCACACTGCCCCCCCCCGCCCCACTGGGCTCTCAGCTCCCCACTGGGAACCTGGCAGCCACTCAGGCTCTAGGCAAGGAGCTCCAAGTCGGGAGCAGGGAGCCAAGAGCCCGGAGGGGCGGGGGGGTTGGGGCAGATGGGCTCCCAGCAGGGAGCTACGCAGAGCTGAGATCCTGGGCTCTCAGGCCCCCTTAAGTCGGTGGAAGTATTCTTGGTGAGGAAGCACACTGCCAACAGAAGGAGGGCAGTATGGACATGAACCACTGCAGTAGTTGCTGTGGTAGCTGTAAGTCAATCTAAAATAGTTGGTAGTGTAGATATGTCCTTAGGTCGGTTTAACTAAACCGCTAAGGGGTGTGGATTTTTGACATAGTGATGGCAACCTAATTTTCTGCTGTAGACCAGGCCTAACTCCTGCTGGTACTTAGGCTTCTAAGTCACTTAAACACTTTTGAAAATGTTATCCATACTTAAATTTATGCACATGCTTAGGTCTCATTGATTTCACACGCTTAAGTGCTTAGCTGAATCAGAGCTAAGGTGTTGTGAAAGCCAGCTAAAGTTTGCATAGCACTTTGAAAACATAAAATACTATCTAGGTATCAAGTAGTGTTGTTGTTTCTCACAGCCAACAGGAAAAATGAGTTGTCGCTATATAGTGTCATTTAAATGAGAATTCTTCTTCTAAGGCTTGCTCATATCCATTCCAGTTAGGTGTGCGCACGCTGTGTGCACGTTCGTCGGACGATTTTTACCCTAGCAACACTCGGTGGGTCGGCTGGGCGCACCCTGGAGTGGCGTCGCCATGGCACTGGATATATACCCCAGCCGACCCGTCCGCTCCTCAGGTCCTTCTTACCACCCGTGTTGGTCGTTGGAACAGTGGAGCGCGGCTTAGCTGATCTCCACCTCCTTAGCTACTCATAGTTCTTTCATCGTTATTGTGTATATAGTTCAATTTTCTACATTTCTACTTAGTTTTATTAGTTCTTTAACGTAGTTATTGTATATAGTTAAGAGGGGTTGGGGATTAGCCCTTTCCCCTCACCCGGTGCCGGGGCCCATGCCCGGTTCACCGGGTTTCAAACCGTGCTCGGCTTGTCGCAAGCCGACGCCGACAAGAGATCCTCATGACTCGTGCCTTAAGTGCCTGGGGGAATCCCACCTCTCAGACAAGTGCCGCATCTGCAAGGCTTTCAAGCCGCGGACGAAAAAGGAGTGGGACTTTCGTCTCAAACAGCTCCTGATGGAGGCAGCCCTTACTCCTCCACCCTCAGCACCAAGTGCTGGATAGTCCACACAGGGGAGAAGTGCATCTTCAGCATCGGAGCACAGTGGCACTGCGAAGACCCCTTGGCACCAACCGTCGCTGGCCCAGAAGCCTGCCTGGCACCGCTCTCTCCCCCCACGGGTCAAGAGGCACAAGACTCCTGCGACTCCCGTGCCTACGTCGCAGTCAGAGCACCTGCCTAAGTCGGACCGCCCAGCACCAACAACTTCAGCGCCGTTGATTCTGGCCTTGCAAGAGCCATCGAGTCCGGTGCCTGACAGCTCCCCGGCACGCGCCGTTGTTGAGCTTATTGTTCCCTCCACGCTGGAGGCATTCTCGATGGCAAGGGAGCTGATTGCCCTAACAGAGCCTGTGCTATTTCAACCCCTGGCACCACCGGTGTGGGTTATCCAATCAGTGGGCAAGCCTCCCCTCATGAGACCATCCTCGCTTGGCACCACTGAAAGGCACTCGTCACGATCGAGGTCTCCGATCCTGGTCCCGACGCTGCTTGCAGTCCTGGTACCGCTCTCCATCTTGGTACCGGTCGTACTCGCGGCACCGTTCGAGATCATGCTCGCCGACCCGATACTCTCAGCACCGATCCAGCTCCTGGCACCGTTCACGGCACCTCGCCTCTCGCAGCCGTTCTCGATGTAGAGCTTCGAGGTCCCGGTCAACCTCCCGGCACCGCTCCGGTCGCAGGTCCCGGTCTCATTCCCGGTACCGGTACACCACTCGGTACCGTTCTCCGGTGCCGCGTGGAGACGGATCAACCAGACGCAGAGAACCTTCCCAAGTGGTTTCAGCTCCTCCGTGGTCGTCTCACCATACATTGGTATCATCACACGTGAACAGTGCCTCCTGCGCACACGACCGCGATTCAGACACACACAGCCGAGTCTTGCAAGAGACGCACGGCCCAGGCCAGGGACCTCACCAGTGGTCCTTCTGAACACCTTGGGCATATCACCAAGCCCAAGGTGGACCCGCAGTGACATCACGCTCCATTCCATTGGAACACCAAGTGCCAGAGGCCACTGTCAGCCGCTCTCCTCCTGCGGGTATGGAGGAAGCTTCCACCCACGCACCGGACTCTCAAGTCCCACTGGTCCCTGACGTCCCCCACGATCAGGAGACCATACAGGACCCACTCGTCCCGGGCCTTTCATCTTCTTCTTCCCTGGATGAAGCAGTAGCGGGGACATCCTCATCGGGCCCGCCTCCAATTGACCTCAGGGCACACCAGGACCTCCTGAGACGCATCGCCCTGAATATAAACCTGCAGGTGGAAGAGGTTCCGGAGGCTGAGGACCCCGTGGTAGATATGTTGTCGGCGGATGCACCAGCTCGAGTGGCCTTGCCGTTCATTCGGTCGATTCAAGCTAAGGCAGATACCATCTGGCAATTCCCGGCATCTATTCTGCCCACGGCCAGAGGAGTGGAATGGAAATACATGGTGCCTTCTAAGGGGTGCGAGTACTTATATGTGCACCCTCCTCCCTGCTCACTGGTCGTACAATCCGTAAATGAACGGGAGGGCCATGGCCAGCAAGCCCCTGCCCCAAAATCCAGATAGGCTAGGCGTATGGATTTGTTGGACCGTAAAATCTACTCCGCGGGGGGCCTACAACTCAGGGTGGCAAACCAGCCAGCCCTACTTAGCAGGTATAATTACAACACCTTGGAGGAGGTAGGAAAATTCATAGAGCTGGTCCCACAAGACGCTCGCCAAGAATTTAAGGCACTATTGGAGGAAGGAAAGAAGGTGGCGAGAACCTCTCTCCAGGCCTCGCTGGTCACTGCCAATTCGGCAGACAGAACTGTGGCCTCTGGAATCACCATGAGGCGTATATCATGGCTCTAGGTGTCAGGTCTGCCACCTGAACTTCAGTACACTATCCAAGACTTGCCATTCAATGGCCAGGGTCTATTCTCCGAGAAGACGAACCGTAGGCTACAGAGTCTGAAAGATAATCGGGTGATTATGCATTTGCTCAGGATGCATACACCACAGGCTCAGCGAAGATCTTTCCACACCCAACCTCAACCCCCTTATCCCCCGCCTAGACCAAGACAGAACTTTGGCAGGAGGCGAGGTCGAGGCAACCGCAGACGACAGTCTGGACCCCAAAGGGGTCACAGTAATGGTCCCTCCAAGCCAACGACGGGATCCAAACTGAACTTTTGAAGGTGCACCTGAGGACGGTGTACCAGTTGTCTCCCAGGATCCTTTTCAGTTTTACAGCTGCCTTTCCCCTTTCCTCCCTGTGTGGACCCAATTAACCTCGGATCGTTGGGTCCTACGCATGGTAGAATTCGGACACCACCTCCAGTTTATTTCACTCCTTCCCTCCCAACCTCCCTCCTCGTCCCTCTTCAGGGACCCCTCTCATGAGCAACTCCTTTTACACGAAGTACGGACGCTCCTTGCCATGGGAGCTATAGAGGAGGTGCCAGAGGACTTAAGGGGCAAGGGGTTCTATTCCCGCTATTTCCTAATCCCCAAGTCGAAAGGAGGCCTCAGGCCTATCCTGGACCTGCAAGGACTCAAGAAGTTCATGAAAAAGTTGAAGTTCCCCATGGTATCCCTGGGGACAATCGTCCCATCCTTGGATCCCGGAGACTGGTATGCTGCCCTCGACATGAAGGACGCATATTTCCACATAGCGATTTACTCTCTGCACAGACGGTACCTCCGGTTTGTGGTCAACCATCAGCATTTTCAGTTTACAGTCCTTCTGTTTGGCCTCTCCTCAGCCCCTCGGGTATTCACGAAGTTCATGGCTGTAGTCGCTGCCTCTCTCTATCGGCGTCGAATACATGTCTTCCCGTACCTCGACGATTGGCTCATTCAGGGGACTTCCGAGGCCCAAGTCACCAGTCACGGAGGCGTAGTCAAGGACCTCTTCATGCGACTAAGCCTAATCATCAACCTGGAGAAATCTACTCTTGTGCCTACACAAAGAATAGAGTTCATTGGGGCCATCCTGGACTCCAATCTTGCAAGGGACAGTTTACCACAACCCCGATTTCAGGCAATAGTATCAATTATACAAAGCCTTCAAAACTTCCCGACAACTTCGGCTCGCACTTGCCTTGGCCTCCTTGGTCACATGGCTGCCTGCACGTTCGTGACCAAGCACGCCAGACTACGTCTTTGTCCCCTTCAAACTTGGCTCGCCTCGGTTTACCGCCCAGGCAGGGACGCCATAGACATGGTAGTCACCATTCCCCCGAGCATCCTACGCTCCTCGACTGGTGGCTGACGCCCTCCCTGGTGTGTGCCCGACTGTCATTCCATCCACCACAGCCCTCCACGTCCCTAACGACGGACGCGTCGTGTCTTGGCTGGCGTGCTCACCTTGGACATCTTCTCACTGAAGGCCTTTGGTCATCTCAGGAGCTGGTGCTACACATAAATGTCCGAGAACTGAGAGCAGTCCGCCTGGCGTGCCAGGTGTTCCAGCAACATCTACAGGGCCGTTGTGTCTCAGTGTTTACAGACAACACAACGGCCATATACTACATAAACAAGCAGGGAAGGACACGATCCTCCCCCCTTTGTCGGGAGGTGATCCAACTATGGGACTTTTACATAGCCCACTCGATAGACCTGGGCGTCCTTTCTCCCAGGAGTTCGGAACACTCTGGCAGATCAACTCGGCAGATCAACTCAGCAGATCCTTCCTGTCTCACGAGTGGTCAATTTGCCCAGACATTATACATTCTGTCTTCCGGAAGTGGGGATTTTCCCACATAGACCTCTTTGCTTCACGCGAGAGCAGGAAATGCCAGAGGTTCTTCTCTTTCCAAGGTCTCTCCCAGGGTTCGATCTCGGACGCCTTCCTGATTCTGTGGAAGAGCCATCTACTTTACGCCTTTCCACCATTCCTGTTGGTTCACAAGGTCCTCCTAAAACTCTGCAGGGACAGAGGTCGCCTGATCATGATCGCCCCTGCGTGGCTCAGGCAACACTGGTACACCATGTTGGTCGACCTGTCGATGGCCAACCCAATCACTCTGCCTCGTCATCCAGACCTCATAACTCAGGACCACGGCAGACTTCACCACCCAAACCTTCAGCCCCTCCACCTCACAGCATGGCTCCTGTGTGGTTAACCCAGTCAGAGTTACGTTGCTCTGCCCCAGTGCAACAAGTACTCCTGGGTAGCAGAAAACCTTCCACTCAGTCTACGTATCTGGCCAAGTGGAAGCGTTTCTCCTACTGGTGCGAAACGCAAAATGTTATTCCCATTGAGGTCTTGGTCCCCACCATCCTGGACTACCTCTGGTCTCTCAAACAACAGAGCCTAGCGGTATCATCTTTGTGGGTGCACTTGGTGGCCATTTCTACCTTCCACCTAGGAGAAAGTGGTCACTCCATGTTTTCACACCCTATGGTTTCCAGGTTCCTCAAGGGTTTGGAGCACCTATACCCCCAAGGACGCCGCCCTGCCCCTGCCTGGGACCTCAACCAAGTCTTAAACAGGCGTTTATGTCTCCATCATTCAAGTTGTTGGCAGCTTGCTCGCTGCTATACCTGTCTTGGAAGACAGTTTTTCTCATGGCCATTACATCGGCCAGACGAGTCTCCGAGCTTTGGGCACTCACTTTGGACCCACCGTATACAGTCTTTCACAAGGACAAGGCGCAGTTGCGACCACACCCAGTGTTCCTCCCTAAAGTAGTATCGACCTTCCATACCTGTCAGGACATCTTCCTTCCGGTCTTCTTCCCAAAGCCGCACTCTTCACGATGGGAACAACAGTTGCACTCCCTAGATGTCCGTAGGGCCGTCGCTTTTTACATCGAACGGACGAAGCCCTTTCGTAAATCGCCCCAACTCTTCGTTGCAGTGGCAGACTGAATGAAAGGCCTACCTGTCACCTCCCAGAGGATCTCCTCTTGGGTAACGGCGTGCATCCACACTTGCTATGACTTGGCTCATGTTCCCTTGGGCCATCTCACTGCACATTCTACCAGGGCTTCATCTGTTGCCTTCCTGGCCCATGTACCAATCCAGGAAATATGTTGCGCAGCTACCTGGTCATCGGTTCACACCTTTGTTTCGCATTACACTCTGGTTCAACAGTCTAGAGATGATGCAGCCTTTGGCTCAGCAGTTTTGCATTCTGCTACATCTCACTCCGACCCCACTGCCTAGGTAAGGCTTGGGAATCACCTAACTGGAATGGATATGAGCAATCACCTGAAGAAGAAAAGACAGTTACTCACCTTTGTAACTGTTGTTCTTCGAGATGTGTTGCTCATATCCATTCCACACCCGCCCCCCTTCCCCACCGTCGGAGTAGCCGGCAAGAAGGAACTGAGGGGCGGTTGGGTCAGCAGGGGTATATATCCGGCACCACGGCGGCGCCACTCCAGGGGGCGCCCAGCCAACCCACCGAGTGTTGCTAGGGTAAAAATCTTCCGACGAACGTGCACGCAGCGTGCGCATACCTAACTGGAATGAATATGAGCAACGCATCTCGAAGAACAAGTTACAAAGGTGAGTAACCGTCTTTTTCCGAAGGACACTGTACAGGAGTGAAAGTATAGAAAACCTGTACCTCCAATATTACTTCGCTGTTGTGCTAAAAATGAAATAAAATGCTTTTGAAGGGAAAGAAACCCTTTCCACTGTTTGATTGCTGAGTCTTAACAGACTACATCTCTAGATGTATTAAACTATATTTTAAAACAGAATAAATTAAATGTCTCTTACCTAACAATACCTGAGTGCTGTTTCCTCTTCTACAATACTCACCTAAAGGACTGTATAGGAAATGCAGGTAATACCTTGTGTTGCTTTAGGTACTAACGATAACATTAAAAGTTGCAGAAAAAGCAGAATCCTGCAAATTCTGATCTTCATAGCTGTGAAAAGCCTGTTGGGCAGTGCACCATGGAAATATAATCTATAGTTCTGTCAGTATGAGTAGTAGACCTGGTATCTCTGAAATGTGATAAAGTATCCAATTCAGATAGTTGTCTCTTTAGGCTGAGTTCAGGAGACATGTTTTGTTACTAAATAATTTAAATTTTCTTGTGGCATGTTACTTTAGCCAGCAGAGTGTGTACGTCTGCAAGACTGACCTATTTAGAGTAAACTTTGAAAAAGTGTACAAATAAATCTGCACAAGCAAGTTGGTTCTAAACATCGTTACGCTTATTCTTTATCCCAAATCTCATTTATTTAATTTCTCTAAACCTAGAATCCATTGTAATTTTACTGGACCTGGCTTATTTGAGAAAGGTGTTTTCGTAAATGTCCATATGTAAATATTGCACTTTTTAAAGGAAGAGGATAGAGATTAGATGATCCATGTGTCTAGTCTGTACAGCATTTGGCAGATTTTTCTGAATGAAAAGTGCTATATAAATGTAAGAGACTGTTATGATAACATATAACTGAAGAGTGTGGCTCTACACCTTTAGTGAGCTATACTTTCACATATTTAAATCAACACAAAACTAAATTTGAAAAAATTAAAATTAAAACCACCTTTTCTCTTCGATATTTTTGCAAAAGGAAGGTTTACTTTAACTACCACCAGTTTGGCTGGTTCAGGTTGCCTTTAGGTCAACAGTTCAAAGACTAGAATAATAGTAATCTTGGAAATATACTGTTATAACATGAGGTAGTTTGTTTGACAAAAGTCATTCATTTGGGGACGGTGTCCTTTGGGCTGTTCCCATTTATCCTTCTCCTATCCATTACCCTCCAGCCATGCAGATTTGGATGTGGCTCCTCCCATAAAGCCTTTGTCCTTGCTTTGACCAGCAGGCGAATGGATTCAATTTAAGATTTTAGATGCTGCCTCTTTGGCAGTTCAATGCAGAGGAGCAAAAGATTGACCTTGGTATGTGCCTCAGGAAGATGAACGAAGCCCAGTAGGCCTCTATTATGATTCTATGACCTGACTTGATTTCTTTCCTCTCCCGCATCTCCTCTGGTTGTGCTGTGTAATGTACTTGCCACTACACAATCATGACATCGTATAGAAATGAGGTAGAGTAATGTACTAGAATACAGTTAAAGCTGGTCTAAAATCAGTTTTCATTTGATAGAATTAAGTGACCAGGTTTTAGATTAGTTTTCAGATTATTTACAACAGTGTTTTAGTGTCAGTAACCAGCACTAAGAGAATGTTGATCTTCAACAGGTGGTCTTGTAAAAAGAATCTTGGAAACAAAGCGAGATTATGAGACATCGCAACAGTCAAAGTCTGCAGAGAAGGTAATGTGATAATGGGCTACAAAGACTTGTCATTCACGAATGTTTCAGTGGTGACCTCTCTTTCATCCATGCATTTTTTTTCTTCCCAGTTTTTTTCTCCTTATTTAATTATTATCCTTGATTTCTTAAATTCATCTTTGTGTTTCTCAAATTATGTCCTGCTTTCCATATCAGTCTTTGCCTTTCTCCCTTTTTCATTCTGTTTTTGTATTTGTTACCATACTCCTTTTTCATGTCCTTTATTTTCATTGTTAGCTGGAAAATGTAAAAAAACAGGACAGAGAATGAGGAAAATAAGTGAGTCTCAGAAGACAGTGACATCTCTCATTTTGCTGCTTATCAAATGTAACTGAACAGTCATACTCTGGTCAGAGCTCTGTAATTGAATGGATCAAGAAAGCATCTTTGCAGCAAGAGAAGCCAATGAGTTTTATTAATTTGAAGCTGCTGTAGTTGTAATACTGCTTCAGTTGGGAGCTATGTGAGGCACGCTCTGTGTGTTTGCATAGCTGTAATGTTTTGATTCCCGTCTTAGTTGTCCTTTGGGCATTTGTAGAGCAGCATCCTGTTGCCCAGCAACAGCTTTCATTGGCTGCTAACCAAAATAGGATCTTAGGATACTATTAACCTTGTAAAGTATAATCAGATGTTGGTTCTCTGATACTGCTTCGTGTCTCCAAAGCTATCTTGATTGCAGCCAATACTGAAGTGTAATTAATGTAGTGTGTGTCTTCAGTTTTTATACTGAAAATCTTTACTGTTCAAGCCTTGTCAAGATCTTGTTGCAAATGCCCATCAGACTGCACAATAATGTTTTAGATTGATTTTCCTGATCAGACAGCCATTGAGAAGGTTAATAAATTACTGGGCCAACTGATGAGCTAGAGAAAGACCTTGGGAGTCACTAAAATATATCTTGGCAGGTGCCAATATAAGAACCTAGACAGGTAGACTTTCATGTGCTTACAAGTAGACACTTGTAACTCCCAATCCTCATCAAATCTCACCTGGAAAGTCCACAAACCTCTTTTTACTTCAGTTTATCCTTAATCTTTATTCATAACTATTTTCATTGGGCAAGAACTTCAGTAGTGTGCCTCAAATATTGGGTGCCCAACTTGAAAGAAGGTGCTGAGCATCCACCTTCTGAAAATCTTGCCCCTATTAAGGTGTCTCAGGTTGGGCACCCAAAATCACTAGTCAGCTTTGAGGACCTTGGCCACTGGGTTTCTTTTGTCATATCAGAGTTAATAATTTCACACTTAGTGGCAAAGTGTATGGCTATAGTTTTAATATTAGTTCCAAAGATACCTTGAGTCATGAAGGCTGTCTGATGACTTTGTGGTTGATACACTGTTGTGGGCAAGTATCTTGGGAAGCTTTTGAACATTATAGTCCCATTCTAGTCACATATCTCTTTTTTAATTTATTGCAATAAGGCTGGCTGCTGGCATCTTGGTGGATCAGGAACAAAATTCATTAGAGCGTATAAATATCTCCAGATGACTTAAAAACAGACACACCTGAAGAACAGACCTTATGGAGAGCTATTGTGGCTTAATGGTGATCTCTAGTTTCTGTGCCAAAAGTGGAAGCGTTAACCTGAACCCTTCAAAGTGTAATCTTCAGGTTGTCCATAGTTAAGACCTGAGATTGGTATATCTGTGCTTAAAAACTAAACACAGTTTGCTTTGCTGTCTGGAAGCAGTAGATTATGTTGTCAGAAAGGCCTGGATCCACAAATAGACATAGGGGTTGCAATGCCTAATTTGTAGGTGCCTAAAAATCACTGAAAGCCGCAAAGCCTGCATTAGGCCATGTTCTCCCTGTACAATGAATGGGAGAGGCAAGCAGTTTAGGCGCCTAAGTCTCTTTATGGATATAGGGCAGAGAAATCAGGATTTACTTTCTTTCCTCCCCATGTTGGGACTGCCAAGGAGGAGTGCAGTTCCTCAGAGGGCAGGGGCATCTTTCTGACTGATGCGTGAGGCTGTCCCCAGCCAGCCTTCCTTGGTCGGGGGAGAGTCCCACAATGCGGCAGAGGAAAAGTGAGGTCAAACAGTGCAATGAATGCCTTCTCAAACAAGAAAACCCATTAGATTTTTCCAAATGGCAACCCATTAACAGCAGACTTTGCTGTGTCAGACTCCTCTTTAAAATGCATTGCATTACAAATCATAGAGCATAGACGTGTAGGACCGGAAGGGACCTCAAGAGGTCTTCTAGTCCAGGCCCCTGCACTCAAGGCAGGACTAAGTATTATCTAGACCAGGATAGTCAAAAGGCCAAATCTACTTTTACCCTCTCATTCTCTCATAATGCTATCTCCAATACTTTGTACTGTGAATTAATGATTGACTGGTTCTCCTTAATTCCATATTTGCTTAATTTGAGCTGTCGTCATTTCTGCCTATAAGAAAAACCTGTATGTTCCTTTTTTAAAAATTACTTTATGCTCATAGGCTCATTTACACTGTTGAAAGCTGTAGTACTGCCTCCAGTGCTTTTGACGTTTAATGGCTTTGTGTTTAAACATGGCACTGAAAAAAAAAAAATACACTAGATACCAAAACTGTTCATTTCAGGAAGAGTGAACCAATGCTTACTGTTTTATTTTGTACAACATCCATAGGCTTGACCACTATGTTTCACTTATACAGTGGTTTGATTTTATTTCCATGTAATGCACTTAAAAATATAAACAATGGGGTATATTACTAATTCACAGCTTGTATGAGTTTGTTGAACAGGGGCACTCGCGGTGTGAAAAATGTTTCTCTAGAGTCTGGACCTTGACTGCACCTTGACCAAGAAATTTGGACCTTGACAAAAAATAATTGACTAACCCTGATCTAGCCCAATACTAAATGTACAGAAATACTATCCCTCTCTTGTTCTTACAGTAAAGTCTATTGTTAACAACAAATTTTAGTGAAAGTTCCTATATACAAAGTATATAGGTCATCTTGAACTAATAAGACTGTTAATTTAATATCCATTGATAGGAATGAGCTCTGTGTGTATACAAATGCTTAGAGAATGGAAGGGATGAGTGAGTGACATTCTGCTCTGCAATACTGCGCAATTAGTTACCAGCAGTGTACACTGAACTTGTATTGGATTTTTTTTCTGTACACGTTACCATTCCTAGATCTGTAACTAGATGGTGCTGTTCAATCATCAAATCTGATAAACTAGATTTGGAGAAAACTATCAGGTCATTTAGTTCATTCCTCTCCCTGGGCGGGATTGTTCTATAGAGTATTTTGTCCTGTCAAGGTAAGCAGTGAAACTTTATCCATTTCCTGTGAGAAGCTGTATATCACCTTTATAGATTTCACTGTAAAGAGACTTTTTCTGGTAATCAGCCTAAATCTCCTTTTGAATAAGTTCATTCCATTTCTCCTAATTAAATCTCTTTAAACCGTAGCGAACAAATCTGCTCCCTTCTACCCATTCACATTTTTCAAATGCACGTGGCAGTTGTATCCCTCCTCAGCGATCATTTAGTCATACTATATATCTTTATATCATATGACCTCTAAATACCTGCCTGCTATTATACTAGGTCTTTATCGCTACTGCTTTTCAGATTACATCAGAGACATCTTTATGATCCAGAGAGAAGCTGTTATTTTTCTGACAATAGAGAAGAACTGTTTGAGGGGAAGATTAAAAGTTCTTGGTAGCAGTGATAATTGAGAGGGTATTGGATTTCAGGAAAGCATTTGCCTTTATTTGCGGAATTAAGAAACTGAACGTGTGGTGCAAAAATAAATAGCATTAAAAATATCTTCACTCAGGCACTGTAGCCAAGAGTACATATCTTCCCTGATGTTGCTAAGACTACTTCTGCTGACAAAGAATATTTCTTCTTTCCATCTTCAATTCTTTAGACTTTGAAGCCTAAAGCTGTTACTTAGCAAAGATCAGAAAAATTGTCTGTATTGTGTGTGCTGTTTAGGTGCATTAATTTATTATTAGATATTGTTGGATTTTAAAAATCCAATCTATAAAGTGGGTAAAGATCGTAAACTCATGCTTAGGATTCAGCAGTGTTATGTTTTGACTAGAGGATATTAGATAACATAACTTTTAACTGCTGTTTGCAGTGTAGCATTTATTTATTCATAGCTTCATATGAAATACTTTCCATGCCCACCCTCACAAATATACCTATGCTTTCTTGAAACACTGGTGTTAGAAAAAAGTTAAATCCACAAATGCAAAAGCTATGTAGTGAAAGTACTTAAAATAATATACAAATTTTTCAGGTCAAACAAAGAGGTCACCTTGGAAATACACAAGGTTTTTGCTGTCTTGATTAGCTGCATTCAGTCTAACAAATTCCTGAAAAGACTTCCCAAATATATTTGGTTAGAACCTGACCCCTATGTTAAACAGTCAGAGAAAGAAACAGATGTTATATTTTGTATTCCACTTCATTTATTTGATGCATGGCAAAAGTAGGCAGGTTATGAAACAGAATTTTTGCTACGTGGGATCACTTACTAAAAACTCCCATCTACTACCAAAAAAGTTCACTGGCTCTGAAAAAGAAGCAATTCTGCAAGGCTTTGTCCTAGAAACAACTGTATTACATAGTTCCATAACCTAGATAAAGTTACCTTTTATCACAAACGGTGTAAAACCAAAAAATCTTACCACTTTAAGACCAAACCAGTCATGATGATTGTTGATATTATTTTTGTTAAAGTTCCTCAGAATAGCATAGACTCCGCACTGTGATATGGTAGATCCCCCCCATAAATGCAATTAGTAATTTATGCATGCAGTGGTGTAGTCATGTCAGTCCCAGGATAATAGAGAGACATGGTGAGGTAGCAATTTTATAGGTGACGAAGCGTTCTGTGTAGCTCAAAAGCTTGTCTTTCTCACCAACAGAAGTTGGTTCAATAAAAGATGTTACCTCATTAGTAATTTATGACCGTTAAATTAGCTGTGTTTATTTAAACCATCCTCAGATCGAGTGTTGTGACACAGTCTGTTCTTTGAGAGCCCAAGCTTCTCTGTATCCTACTATTTTGTGTCACAAGGAAATGCTTACATTGGGATTTAACTATTAGAATGCAGCTACCCTAGGGCCATACTGAAGCCAATTGTATTATCAGTGCTTTGTCATGATGTAGTGATTATTTAAAGCTCCAATAAAATACAGTGAGAAACTTTTGATATTAGCATAATGAATACATTTCTGCATGTAGACAACCATACTATTTCAGGGCTACCTACAGTAGAGCTGGATATGGCTGATTAACCTTTAATTTAACATCACTGAGAGAAAATTAGCATAGGCTAATGGAATTCTCAAATCCATCTTGGCTTTTATCCTAGTCCCACGTTCAGGTCACTGTGACTGCAGCTCTCAGGAATACCTTGAGGTCACCAAAAGATGGTTGCATATAGTGAACATGAGAACAGGATTTTGTGAATATTATTTATTATTTGAGTTGCAGTAGTGCCTGGAGTCCCCAGTTAGGAATCGGGGGGTACACCTCGCAACCAAAAAAAGAGATGATCCCTGTACTGAAGAGCTTACAGTGTAAATGTAAGCTGAAACAGCATAGATACAGCAAACAGACTGGGGGCACAAGGTCACAGTGAGACAGTTATGATTATTGTAATTACCGGGGCACATCCACTGCCTAATCAGTGTTTTGTAGGTGTCATGGCAGAAGCAAGTTTCAAGGAGGAATTTGAAAGATGACAATTAAGTGTTTTGGTGGAGTTATGTGGGGAGCCCTTCCCATGCATGATCTGAAAGAAAGCATGAAGTTGTCTGGAGGAAAATTAGGGTATGTCTACACTGAAACGTAAGTCTAGGATTTGAACTCAGGCTCAAGCCTACTCCCTTCCAGCTACACACAAATTGCGCTAACCCAGGGCACAGTCCCAGGACCCCATGAGGATGCAAGATTCAAGCCTTATTGCTCTGCAGTGTTGATGCAGCCCTACCAGGCTTGGGCTCTGGGAGTCCACCAAAAGTATCCCACAGGCTGATTTTCTTTGTTCACTGGACAGTCAAGTTTAGTGGACAGTCAATTTTTCCTACGCTGTACCACCAACAAAGGGCTAGAGCAGCCATGTGTGGGAGGGCACTAGTAATTCTGGCATATGGGTGGTTGGACTTGGGCCTACATAATGTAGTCTAGACACTGGAGTCCTAGGTTGGGACTCTGGATTCAGCAGTTCCTAATTTGGGTGTACAAATGAATGTAGACTCTCAAGCTCTAGATTAACAATCCTGGTCTGCTAACTCGTGATTTACTGACCCTGGGCCTACATTGCAGCATAGACATATCCTTAGACTAATGGCTGATGAAGCCTGGTACCATTGACAGAGAGATGGGGATTCAGTAGCTTAACAGTCTGAGAGATAAATACGGAGAGCTAAGCCATAAAGGGCCTAAATTTGAAGACAAGTTTTGTGTTTGTTGCAATGGGTGAGGCATGGAAATTGCCAGTGAAGGGATGTAAGAGAGGGGTCACTCAGTAAATGACAAGCCAGGAAGATGAATTTTTCAGTACCATTTTGAATGGATATACATGCAGGGGCGGTGGGGGCGAAACATCTGCAAAGGCAAAGAAAGAAGAGATTGTAGCAGGAAAAGTTGAAGATAATGAAGACATAAACCAGAGCTTTAGCAGAATGGGCAGATTGCAAATGCTGGGTCTTAGAGATGTTATTCAGAAATAACCAGTGTCTGTATAGAACTGCTGCCCCATCTACAAATCAGTGCTGATTTAATATTTTCCACTTAACTTACTGTATGTATAAAAATTAATCATTTGATTTGTTTGTGGATGTGTTTGGGTTTCAAAACCTCTGAGGACTTTGCTTAAACAAACTCATGCTAAGTATTTAGATTTGATGCTTCTGCAGGACATTCACTGATGTTGAGTGAAATGATCTCCAGGAGCTGAGCTGGGCTGGGTGGCTCTTCCTATGTTTGTTTCAGCATTCCTATTTCTCTGTATAAATATGAACCTTAAGTTGTGTTTTATAAATGAAAAGTAATACCCCTGCTCTTTTTGAAAACTGAATTTTTTTCCTTTCTGGGTTCCAGTTCAGAAGCTGGTAACACTAACTTTCATAATTCGCACTGCAGAGAACATTGTGTCTTTGTTTCTTGGCCTCCTACTGAACTTCAGACCTGATATAAGCAGAAAAAACATCCTGTTCATTGAGAAATGATTTGTTTTACTGTTTTCCTATGGTTACTGTGAAAAGGTTTCTCTTGGTGAACCCTAGTAGTTAGTCAGTCTGTTTAAAATGCAGAAACTATGCTGTTTATGATCGCATGATATTTTGTATAATAAAAAAATCCAAACTCTTTTTTTGGAAACAAATGGATTAAAAAAAACAAAACTTGTCCAAAATGAGTTTTCTGCTCTTTCCTGTGCTGTAGAAAAAAGGGAGAAACGATGTATCTTAATAAAAGTGTGACTGTTTTGTTCTACTTTGATAGCAGGCCCGTACTACTTCGGTAAAAGGGCACATAGAAACCATTAGCCACTTACAGTGTGCATGTTCTGTAATTTAATCCATTTTTCACTTCCCTTAATTGTAAAATAACAAGCATTATACGTGGTAATAAACATAGAATGAAAAACTATTATCAAATAATTCATTGAAATATTAACTCTAGAAATCCCCTTTCCAAATGGTGAACAATTACATCACCTCTTTCCTGATTTTTTTTAGGATGTGAGGCATTTCAAATTTACCAAACAAAGTGAATATTAGAACTGGGTGTTCTGTGATAAATCATCTGCAGAGCTATGCACACCATTAGCTTGTGCTAGTTGCTTAAGAAGGGCGGAATGAAATGAAAGTAAATCCTGTGGGTTGGTGATTTATTTTGGGTTCCCATCCCTCCCCTCTCACCTCTGCAACCTCCACGTCAGTGGTAGTTTTTCCCTCATTGATTGGAAAAAGAGTATGTTCCTACTTTTTAATTTAGCAAATCCCTGCGTGCAGTTCCACATTGCAGTCTGTTCTGAACAAGGTAAGGGGAAAGGCAGTCCTTTTTCCCCAGGCATCCAAAATAAACGTTTATCTTGGTGTCATAAAAAAACATGGAGAAAAGGAGGCACACTGAGCCTATAGAGTGAAATAGTCCTTTTATGTGGGGACAGTTTATTCTTGGATTTTATTGAGAGTGGGTTGTTTGAGGTATATGATCAACTTAAATGATTCTGGCATTTTTCTTAAAATGGAATATATCCTGTTATATATTTGTGCAAAATGAGCAAAGGTGACATGTAGGATTTTACCACCCACATTGCTTGTTGTAATGCACCATCTGCCACAATTCTTAGGGATTTAAAGAGAAGAGACCCAAGCAAATTTTAACCCACATATGTAGCTATGAGATCAGGAACTCTTCGTTTTTATTAACTGCCTTTCTCACTGGGCATTCTTGCAAAGTTTTACTTATTTACTCTGTAGAAATAGTAGCTCTTCCTCAAGTAGTGTGCTCTACTATACACTTGTCTGCATCCCTGCACCTCTGACCGATAGCAGTGTCCGTTCGGCCTGCACATGCACTCTCTCTCTCGTGCTCTTCTTTCAGGCTAACTAGCCCTGCGCGGGTGAACCAACCTCAGTTCTTTCTCAGCTGCCCTTGGCCTGAGACAGAGCGAATAGCAGTCTGCTTTTCTCTTTACCTCAGAATCTTAGAGTTCTTTCTTAGCTCCTGCTAGAGTTTCCATTTGTTTTTTCTTAGCTTTATAGAGTTTTCTATAGTCACCCCCCCGCAACATGTTTAAAAAAAAAATTCCTTCTCCCTGTTTCCCCACTTCTCCTTTTTTCCCTTGTCTGGGGATCACCCCAATAAGGAGCATACCTGGATCCTCCAGGTTTAAATGCTCCTTCTCCTGCAGGAAGGCAATACCAGTTACAGATGGACACTCTCGCTGTGTCCAGTACCAACAATTGAAGGCCAAATCCCAAAAGAACTGAGAGTTAAAATAGAAAGTAGTCCTGATGGAAAGTGCTTTGAAACTGTCATCTGACCCCTGTCCCAAATCCCCTCCACGGTGAAGATAGTCCCTGGAGCCTTCAGTGTCTAAGGAGGGAGAGCTGAGCAGGAAATCTTCAGACACTCCTCTCACTTTCCAAGAAGAGGGCTGCAAACCCTCAAACTGAGCTCCTGACCAGCCAGAGGAGATCCCCAGCACAATGGGTCATTTAGGCACCGACGGCCCCAAAACATGGTACCCGTAGGGCACATGGGTCCTCAGGTACAGACACCATCTATAAGCTTGAAGACTTGAAGGCACAGGCTCTGAAGCAGCAGCACCGCCTGCTAAAGGTGAGAACAAAGACCATACTGTCTCTGTGAAGGCAGTACCAACAAGGAAACCTACGGCACCAACTACTTACAAACAACCTTCGTCAGACTGATCATTTCTCATAAGACTTCCACCAATTTCCTCTGTACCAACAAGTCAGAACCAGCAAGCCCTGATGGTACTGATCACTGTGGTACTGCAGTCGTTTTGTTTTTCTAGAGACCTCATGATGGCTGAGACTCCGGAGTTCCTGCTCTGCATGTCGATCCCCAGAATCCTCTCCACTGCTGTCCAGTGAGGACTCAATAACCAGGATGATATCCCCTCACTATCCTGACACCATGGCCCATCTCTGCATCACCAGGGCCCTCCCAGTTACACTCTTGGTCCGAGCCTCAACCCGCTTGGTATGGCCACTCATGGGTACCACCACCCCATGCCCTTTCCCCCACCCCAGTGGCCATACTGGGACATGTGGGCAGCTTATAGACACCATACTTCTCTGGCATCTAGTGTCTCTTACTTAGAATCCATAAGATGATCTCCTTCACCCTCTGTATCCAGAGCCCCAGAACCATAATAGGCCAGACTAGAAGAGGAGATTACACCACATAGGAATATCTCTTCCTCCTCCTCCCCAGATGAGGCAGTGATGCCCCCACCACCATTCATGGCAAATGATTTTAAACTGTTTCAGGATCTCACAGAAAGGATGGCAGACACTACAAACTCCCCCCAAGGAGATACTCAGCATAAGTTGCTAGATATACTGCACATCTCTTCCTCCTTGAGAATTGCGCTCCCAGTCAGTGAGATGCGTCTAGATCCTGCTGAGATCATTTGGCAGACACCAGCCTCTAGTGCACCAACATGTAAAAGGCCCGATTTAAAAAGTACTCTGTGCCCTCAAAGGATGCAGAACCCCCCCGCCCTTTTGTTTTTCAGGCTTCACCTAATTCTATAGTTGTGGACGCTGTGAGTTCTCGTAGCCGAAAGCATCATAGTAAATCCATTCCTTATGAGAGAGACTGGAAAAGACTTGATTTATTGGTAGGAAAGCATGGTCCTCAGCAAACTTGCAATTCAAGATTGCAAATTATCAAGCCTTTATAGCGAAGTACGATCACATGAACTATGCTAAATGTAATGCATTTATTAACCATTTACCAGAAGCACAATGAGCACTGTTTCAAGCAGTCATACACAAGGATCAGTTAGTAGTAAGAATGGCACTTCAGACCACACTAGATGCCATAGGTACAGCAACCCGCTTGGTATCGATGATGGTGGTTATGCAACAGACCTCATGGTTATATTTCTCAGGACTGCTGAAGGAGGAACAGACAGCAGTTGAGGACTTCCCTTTTGAGGGCATACAAGGCCGGTGCATCAGTCCATACTTTAAAGGAATCCAAAGCCACACAACACTTGCTCGGGATCTGCATGCCTGGGTAGAAAAGGAAATTCAGTTCTTAGCTATCCCAGAGATTCTGACCACTCCAGTACCTGCAACTATAGTGTTACTATGAGCCACAGTGAAAGGGGCCTAGGATTCAAAGGCATAAACCATCAGCCACTGAATCCTCAGCATCTTAGCCCTCAACCTAGAAACACCAGTTTGATGCCTTGGTCAATTGGGGTGTTATTTTGGGCGAAATTATGCCCTCCACGGTGAAGGAATTAAAAAATATGTGAGCGAGCATAAGGTGCTGAGATACTGTGGTGATTGGTTCAGTACAAGACTCAAGTACTGTGGTGATTGGTTCAGTACAGTAGAATGGAAAAATTGAATAGAGGAATCTGAGTCTGTGTCTATGAAGTTTACCATGATACTTTCAGTGGATATGGTGTGGTGGATGGCAACGGGAAAGAGGTTGTGACCCTCCAGGCCGAAGGGTGTCTTGAGATCCGGGGGGTTCTATGGATCTCAGGAGAGAGATGGTGTGCCGTGGTAAATGTATGGAGAGTGGTGTGGGTTGCAGAACAAATGGGAATTATTACTGACATATAATCATCATTAATTTGGTTATCTCCCCAGGAGATTGCTAAGTAGGTGAAGCATCATTGAGTAGCTCTCCATGGAACATTCTGGGAGTGTAAATGCTTACCGGATCACAAAGGACAAAACTGGTCAAGAGAGACATGCTTTGAAGTTTGTATTACAAATGAGAGCAAAATACCTGAATAATGTCCTCTTTAATTGATACAGTGGTGCAGTATAATGAAACACCTGCTTTAGAGAAAGAAGTAATGGGCAAGGAATAGGAATTAAAATGAGTATTTCTTTTAACTGTCAAACCATAAGCCCACAACATTCAGGAACTGACTTTGGAAGCCAAGGTCACAAAGTTCACCAGTGTTCATTGCTTCACCTGATTCCTAATTAAACAAATCTGAAGTTCTAAAATCCCTGAAAACTCAGAAGTTCCGAAGTTTTCATACACAGTGTATGTGGTAAAACACAAGCATCAGAAGTAAGTAAATCTGCCTTAAAATCTTAGAAGTATTTTTCTAAAATATATATCTGAGTTCATCAGTAAGCCAAAGGCTGTTGAAATGTGGTTGGCAATCGTCCCTGCTGCCTGCAGATGCAGCTGAGCAAACAATCCCCAGCTTGGGTAGGAAGAACGGCTAATCAGGTAGGGGGGTAATAGGGGACAGTATAGTATATTGTAGCCCAGTGAGGCGCACCCAGGCTGCCACCTCTGGATTTATATAGCCTGTAGGAACTGCTTTTAGTAACTGATGAATCCTGAGGCTAGGATGTTAAATAAAGACCTTTCTAGTTTTCCTGCATCCTTTAAATAGCTGAAAGGAATTTACATAAACTTCAGCATGTACAAACTTTGCACTAAAGGAGAACTCAATTTTGGAATCCAGCTCTCTGGCTACTGGCTTTTTTTTTTTAACAGAAAGAAAAATTAATCCAGAAAGGAGGGACTTGCGGGGTGAGGTGGGGATGGAAATTCCTGTTGCAGCAAATGCTGCATTGAAGGAAAGCTCACGGGAATAGGTTTGTTACAGAATGTTAATGATGTCAGATTGGTCATTGTGATTTAGTCACTTTAGGCAAATATCGGTCCGTCACTCCAAGTTAAATGCTGTGGGCTAGGAGTTTCCAAGGCGCATAAGGGAATTAGGCAACCAACTTCCATTGAATGTCAGATCTGAGTGCCTTACTCCCTTGGGATGCTTTGAAAATCCCACCCATAGTCCTTTTAATTTTTTTTTAAATCTTTAATTTTAATTTTAATCCAGTTATGTACTCGGGTCAGCAAGGGGGGAAATTTGAAAAAACGCAAATGGCAGTGAGTTGCCCAACTCCAATCAAAAGTCAGTCTTAGTTGGACACCTAAACTGCCATCTGTGCATATGCAAATCTTATCCAAAAATCAGCATGTTGCATTAGTGACACACTGGGCACACTGACTTGCCAGTGCCAATCCAGCTGAACCACACCAACTAACCATGTTGTACCCAATGGAGTCTCATGACGATATTCAATAGACCTGACACTCAGCAGTCATGCTTCCCACCAACACATTTAATAATCAGATCTCATGTTCTAGAGATCATCTTGGAGCACTGTATCCTCTTTTTTAAACTTCTTTAAAATATTAAAATGCTTTCACATGGTAAATGTGCAGCCTTCTCCTGCTGTGGTTTTATAGTTCACTTCTTTGATAGTTTTTCATAATCCTTTGGAAAGTGTCTTCTCCAATTTTTTTGGCTGGCAACTTAGTATTTTTAAAAGTTAAAAAATTGATTATCATAAGATGAGCTAGAACTGTTGGTCAGAAGACAATATTACAAGCAGGTGCTGTTCCGATTTCCTCTCATACACTGCAACTTACTACAGCCTATTAGGTGTTCCAGTTCTGTGTCTGTCTTGAGCAGGATGTTTATCATAAAACAGTCTGTAATTATTTGGAGTTACCCTTTTCAGGAGAGCAGCCTCCACTTTGAAGGACTAAATTGCACCTGCATTCCTGGAGTTAAGGTATAGCATAATGTATCATTGCAGCTGCTGTAATGAGGACAGAGTGAACAATCAGGTGGAGGAGGGCTGTTAGTTGGACTAGGATGAGCTGAAGAATACTTCAGATGCCATATACTTTCCACCAGAACAGTCATTTAGTGATTCCATGGGGAGGAACCTTCCTTTCCTCAGTTCTTACAGAACCTGTCCAAGTCAGCTGATTTTTTTGGTTGAAGCTGGTCCAGGAACCTAGAAGGACACAGTTGTTAAGATCCTGGGCCAGCAACCCTTGTCCAGTAAAGGATGCCATGGCCGTTCACCTATTTTGGACCCACTGGTTAAGGCAGGGGTGGGCAACCTTTTTGGCCTGAGGGCCACATCTGGATGGGGAAATAGCATGCAGGGCCATGAATGTAGGGCTGGGGCAGGGGTGTGGAAGGGGGTGCAGTGCAGAGGAAGGGGCTCAGTGCAAGGAGTTGGGGTGCAGAGTGTGGGAGGGGGCTCAGGGTAGGGGATTGGGGTGCAAGAGTGTGTGGGGTGCGGCAGGGGGCTCAGGGCAGGGGGTTGGGGTGCGGGAGGGTGTGGAGTGTGGCAGGGGGCTCAGGGCAGGGGGTTTTGGCTGTGGGGTGCGGCAGGGGACTCTGGGCAGGGGGTTGGGCTGTGGGGTGCGACGGGGTTCTGGGCAGGGGGTTGGGTACAGGAGGGGGTTGGGGTACAGCAGGGGATTGGATGCAGGACGGGTTTGGGGTGTGGGCTCCAGCCTGGTGCTGCTTCTCTGGGGTGGCAGCAGTGCACATCTGGGCTAAGAGGCTCCCTGCCTGTCCGTCCGTCCGTCCGTCTGTCTGTCTGTCTGTCCTGGCCCTGCATTGTGCCACTCCCGGAAGAAGCCGGCACCATGTCCCTGCGGCCCCTGGGAGAGGGGAGCAGAGGGCTAAACGCACTGTGCTTGCCTGTGGGTACCTCCTTGAAGCTCCCATTGGCTGCGGTTCCGTGTTCCTGGCCAATGGGAGCTGTGGGGGGCAGTGCCTCCAGGTGAGAGAAACACATGGAGCCTCCCCTCCCCATAGGGCTGCAGGGACGTAATGGCACAGGGGTCGGGGACAATCCTGCGGGCCAGATGCGCCATAGTTTGCCTGCCCCTGGGTTAAGGAGATGTGACAGACTCCTCACACAGCTTCTTTGTCTTAAGGGAGACAAGTATATCCTTCCCAAGAACGCTGCTTAAACTGTTTAACACCCTCCCCATGAGAAGCTGGTGGTGAGAGGGTCCTAGCTAAAAAAAAGACTAGCCACATGGATTCTGAAGATTCCATCTTGCAGGAATCCCACTCACCTCCCGTCAGAATTCCACACTAGCCTTTTTATAGATTTTTCTCTCAAATGCTTTTGATGTTCCACTGATCCTTCTGAATGGGCTTTTCTTTCTGGGCAAATGGCCACCCATTCAGTTGAAGGAGCAGATTGGAATGTTTGGGCAACAATTACACTCTGCAGTGGGGTGCCTGGTTTGTACTCACCCTGTTCCCATTGCCCTCAAGGGTTACAAAACAAATCTTTATGAATTAGGGGAGCTCTGCCAGGAGTGAGAATCCTGGGGGGATAGTGTTTCCAGTAATTCATTTTGGACAGTAGGGATGTTGCCTCTTTACATACAGATTCAAGAATCAGATTAAATGAGACCTTTTTGCCTTTGATCATCATCGTTGTATGATGTCACATGAACTGTGCATTGCCAAAAGTGAATTTGGACTTGTAATTTAACTTGCACTTTTTTGCCTTGAATGATCTGGAAATCATTCTGTTTTAATGTGGCTACCACTGTTACTACATCATTCTGTGACAAGCGCTTTTCAGTGAAGTGGTGATACTGCTGACCTTTTCTAGAACGCTGCTTTGGCTTTATAGCTTCATTGCAGTTAGTCTTAAACATCTCCTTTACAATGCACAGCTTCCTGTTTTTAACATTTTTTAGTTCACCTTTTAAAAATGTTCAGGGCCTTTCTTGACTTCATGTTTTCCCGGTTTTTTTTTGTTGTTTTTTTTAAATCAATTTAATTAGGAGAAGCCTCTTTTGTCAGAAGCAGCCAGGAGAAAGGAGAAGGACCTAGTATCAAAAGAAATAGAGAAGTTTCGTGTGTCTATTCAGACGCTCTGTCGGAGTGCCCTTCCTCTTGGGAAAATCATGGACTACATTCAAGAGGACATGGACTCCATGAAGAACGAACTGCAAATGTGGCAGCATGAGAACAAGCAGCATGCAGAGGCTCTCCAGAAGGAGCAGAGGTAAAGATAGCTAAAGAAGAGTGTCCTCAGGACAAGGCTGGTTTGCCACCTGGGACAGGCTGAATTACAAATTGCTGTCTCTACAATTTTAAATACTTTTTGTTAAAAAAAAAAAAAAAAAAAAGTAAAAGTTTCATGCGTTCTACAAGGTTCTGGTTTAACCCAGATTTTAAAGTCTTTTCAGCTCTTCTGTTATGTGAATAAATTATGTTAAATGAGTTATATGGCAGATAGAGGTACCTCTGAAATACTGACCATTTTCCACACCCTTTCCAAGAGCCTACGTGGATATCCATGTAATGCAAACAAATGTTATGTGGTGTTGTCAAAAATATAGAGGAAAGAGTAGCATAAAATCCCTCCTTGGCAGCTGTACTGAATTGCCTTACCTGTGAGGGGTTAAACAGTTCAATAATCTAGTTGGCACATGACCAGAAGGACCAATGAGAAAAGAAGATACTTTCAAATCTGAGGGAAAGGATTTGTTTGTTGTACCTGCTTGGCTTCTCTCTCCATCCGGAGAGAGGAGCAAACAAAGAACAACATCTCCTGAAAATATACCTGGAATAATCCATCTAAAGTTACAGAAATTGTAACTAAGCCAAGGAAATGCATTAAGTTATCTTTTGTTTTAGCTTATGAATTTTTTTATGCTACAGAGGTAGATCTAGTCCTGGTTTTGTAACCGTGAAGCTGAGCCTAGTGGGGAATCTTCTGTGTTTTAAATCTTTTTATTACCCTGTAAAGTTACTTCCATCCTGGTTTTGCAGGTGTGATTCTTTTACTTTTTTCTTTATTATAAAGTTCTTCTTTTAAAAACCTGATTGATTTTCAGTGTCCCGAAGACGAAGGGTCTGGTTTGTGCCCTCATTGCTAAGGAAATCGGTTGGTATATTATTCTCAAGCCTCCCCAGGAAAGGGGGTGAAGGGACTTGTGGGGGATAGGGATTCCAAGTGATCCTTCCCTGAATTTTTGTGTAAATCATTTGGTGGTGGCAGCAGTACCATCCAAGAACAAGGAAAGGAATTTGTGCCTTGGTGAAGTTTTAACATAAGCTGGTAGGATATAAGCTTAGGGGATCTTTCATGCGGGTCCCCGCATTTGTACGCCTGAGTTCAGAGTGGGCAGGGGAAACCTGACAGGTGTAAATTAGATGTTATGTTAGGATAAGAAGTCTATAAAGCAGTTATTTTAATGAGTACTTTGTAGTAGTGTCCACAACAGTTAAGTCTGCAGAGCAGTTTCAACTATAAAACCCTAACACACTAATCCTCACTCGTCTGAGCTTGGAACCTCAATGCTACATTAAAACTGGATTTTCTTTGGAGCTTAATAAATACTTACAGTGAGGGAAAAGGGTTTAAATGGAGTGAAACGTTTAAATACATAAAAATAATTGAATAGAAAAAACAACCTTAACAGTTAACAACCTTAACAGGATTCTCTGCAACCTTAACAGTGTAGTTTAAAAAAAAAGTTGGAAAAGCAGGAGAGTAAAGTTATGCTTACAATTAACTAAAGCAAATTATGAAAATGCAGGATTAAGAAACCTGAAATGATCTGCTTTCAGTGAGCCACCACTAACTATATTCCTGTTTTAGAATAATAGAAGCGTGGGGCTAGAAGGGACCTCTGGAGGTCAGCTAGTCCAACCCCCTGTGCTGATCAAGACCAAGTAAACCTAGACCATCCCTGACAGGTGTTTGTTCAACCTGTTCTTAAAAATCTCCAGTGATGGGGATTCCACCTCCTTTGGAAGCCTATTCCAGAGCTTAACTCCCCTTTTAGTTAGGAAGTTTTTCTCGAATATCGAATCTAAATCTCCTTTGCTGCAGATGAAGCCCATTGCTTCTTGTACTTGAAATGGTTTAAAGTCAAGTAACGGATATGTTTCTTCCTGGTATCACCATAAACCTGGATAGCTGGGGACATTTTAAACCAGGGGTCAGCAACCTTTCAGAAGTGGTGTGCTGAGTCTTCATTTATTCACTCTGATTTAAGGTTTCACATGCCAGTCATACATTTTAACGTTTTTAGAAGGTATCTTTCTGTAAGTCTGTAATATAGAACTAAACTATTGTTCTATGTAAAGTAAATAAGATTTTTAAAATGTTTAAGAAGCTTCATTTAAAATTAAATTAAAATGCAGAGGCCCCTGGACCGGTGGCCAGGACCCGGGCGGTGTGAGTGCCACTGAAAATCAGCTTGCATGCTGCAGGTTGCCTACCTCTGTTTTAAATCCTTCTGCTTGCACTGTTTTATCTACAGCTGCTGCCCTCAGGACATGCATGATAGTTTACATGGTACTATATATGTAGCCTAAATGGAAGGCTTGATTTTAGGATGTTCTGGAGTGCAAGAAGCCCCATCACGTTACGTAGTAGAGGGTTAAAACTGTACATTTCTGACATCTGGAACAGGAGTTTAATGGTTGAGATGGGAATAAGTTAAGGCTATGGTTTGTATGTGAAGTATAATGATATTAGTATCTTGCATTTTCATAGCTTCTTCTATCCAAGAATCTCCACACGCTTTTCAATGTCACACAACACTCTTGTAAAAAGCAGGGAAATGGTGTTAACTATAGTTTATGGATCGAGAAATTGAGGTCCAGAGGTTAAGTGACTCACTCCAACTTACTTAGAGTGTTAGACAGAGCTAGCAGTGGAACTCAGGGCTCAGGATTCCCCGTGTCTATGCTTAGCTAGTGGAAGAACATTGCTCATGCCATGCCTCTCATCTACCTTCATTGTGCTCTCACAGGACAGCTGTACGCTGTACATACCTTGCTGGTCTCTTATATGCCTCTTAACTTTTGAGAAAAATTATACTCTGGACAAGACTATGCATTTTACATTTTGGGTGGATTGACTTTTTTTCAGGGATTTGTGTCCAAACTGGGCATAATGATGAAAAGCGCATTTTCAGGATCAATTAAAAAAAAATTTTAAATTTAAATTAAATACAGGTTTATATTATTAAAACTAGGGCTGTCGATTAATCACAGTTAACTCACGTGATTAACTTACAAAAATTAACTGCAATTTAAAAATTTTATCACGATTAATTGCACTGTTAAACAATAGATTACCAATTGAAATTTATTAAATTTTTTTGGTTGTTTTTCTGCGTTTTAAAATATATAGATTTCTGTTACAACACAGAATACAGAGTGTATAGTACTCACTTTATATTAGTTTTTATTACAAATATTTGCACTGTAAAAATGATAAACAAAATAAATAGTATTTTTCAATTCACCTCATACAAGTACTGTAGTGCAATCTCTATTGTGAAAGTGTAACTTACAAATGTAGATTTTCTTTTTGTTACATAACTGCACTCAAAAACAAAACAATGTAAAACTTTAGAGCCTACAAGTCCACTCAGTCCTACTTCTTGTTCAGCCAATCACTAAGAGAAACAAGTTTGTTTACATTTATGGGAGATAACTGCTTCCTGCTTCTTATTTACAATGTCACCTGAAAGTGGGAACAGACCTTCATATGGCACTTTTGTAGCTGTCATTGCAAGGTATTTACGTGCCAGATATGCTAAAAATTAATATGCCCCTTCATGCTTCAGCCGCCATTCCAGAGGACATGCTTCCATGCTGATGATGTTCGTTAAAAAAATAGTGTGTTAATAAAATTTGTGAGTGAACTCCTTAGGGGAGAATTGTATGTCTCCTGTTTTACACGCATTCTGCCATATATTTCATGTTATAGCAGTCTCAGATGATGACCTAGCACATGTGTTTGATTTATGAACACTGTTGCTGCAGATTTGACAAAACGCAAATGTGAGATTTCTAAAAATACCTACGGCAAGGTTTAAGAATATGAAGTGCTGTCCAAAATCTGAGAGGGACAAGGTATGGAGCATGCTTTCAGATGTCTTAAAAGAGCAACATTTTGATTCAGAAACTACAGAACCTGAACCACCAAAAAAGAAAATCAGCCTTCTGCTGGTGGCATCTGACTCAGATGATGAAAATGAACATGCAGCGGTCCACTCTGCATTGGATCGTTATCGAGTAGAACCAGTTATCACCACGGATGCACATCCACTGGAATGGTGGTTGAAGCATGAAGGGACATATGAATCTTTAGTGCATCTGGCATGTAAATATCTTGCGACGCCAGCTACAACAGTGCTATGAGAATGCCTGTTCTCACTTTCAGGTGATGTTGTCAACAAGAAGCAGGCAGCATTACCTCCTGCAAATGTAACAAAACTTGTTTGAGTGATTGGCTGAAGTGTGGATTTGTAGGTACTAAAGTTTTACATTGTTT
Organism: Chelonoidis abingdonii; assembly: GCF_003597395.2. NCBI lineage: Eukaryota > Metazoa > Chordata > Testudines > Testudinidae > Chelonoidis > Chelonoidis abingdonii. The sequence continues at coordinate 783,900 of NC_133778.1, forward strand.
TAGTTTTGAATGCAGTTTATTTTTTTTGTACATAATTCTACATTTGTTGGTTCAACTTTCAT
>NC_133778.1:785419-840248 GCF_003597395.2 Chelonoidis abingdonii
AAGTACTTCAGAATTGATTTCTTGAGGTCCTGCTCCATGATTTTCAGGACTTGAGGTGAGGCTGACTGGTGTAGTTCCCCGGTCTCTCTCCTCCCCTTTTTTTTTAAAGATGGCATACATGTAGCCTTTTCCAGTCATTCTGGGACTCCCCCGATCACATGAGTTTTTAAAGATAATGGCCAAGGCTCTGCAATCATCTGCCTAACTTTTAGCACCCTCAGATGCATGCATCCAGCCCGGCTTGTGCTCGTTCAGCTTTTCTAATAGTCCTGAACACTTTTTCTCCACAGAGGACTGGTCACTCCCCCTTACTGGCTGCCAGTGCAGCAGTCTGGCGCTGACCTTGTTTGTGAAGTAGAAGCAAAAAAACATTGAGTACTTAGCTTTTCCACATCTTCTGTCATAGGTGCCTCCCCATTCAGTCAGTGGTCCCGCTTTCCTCACCACCATCTTTTTGCTACATACCTGAAGAAATCCTTCTTGTTACTCTTAACATCCCTTGCTAGCTGCAACTCCAGTGTGATTTGGCCTTTCCTGATTTCACTCTGCATGCTGAGCAATATTTTATACTCCTCCTGGTCATTTGTCCAATCTTCACTCTGTAAGCTTCTTTTTTGGTTTAAGATCAGCAAGGATTTCACTGTTAAGCCAAGCGTTGCCTCATATTTGCTATTCTTTCTACACGTTGGATGATTTGTTCCCAACACCCATAAGGATTTTTAAAATACAGCCAGCTCTCCTGGACTCCTTTCCTCTCATGTTATTTCCAGGGGGATCCTGCCCATACATTCCCGAGGAGTCAAAGTCTGCTTTCTGAAATCCAGAGTCCATATTTTGCTGCTCTCCTTTCTTCCTTGTCAGATCCTGAACTTGACCATACTCATGTCACTGCTCCAGTGTTCCCATCCATTTGCTTCTCCTACTAATTCTCCTCTGTTGTGAGCAGCAGGTTGAGAAGAGGTTTTTTTTTTTACAGGGCAAATATTGTATAAAAAATAAATATAATGAGCACTGTACGTTGTATTCTGTGTTTGTAATGAAATCAATATATTTGAAATGTAGACACATCAAAAAATATTTAATACAATGTATTCTATTATGTTAACAGTGCGATTAATCGTGCAATTAATTTTTTAGTCGCTGACAGCTCCTAAACATAAAGTGTTTAAAATTGAATTGGAAAATGCTACTTATATTAAGGCCTAACTACTGTCATTCATTAATCATTTAAATTAAATTTTAAAATACTAAATGTGATTGTTTAAGGAAGTTCACAGTTTTTGTGATACTGAGTTTACTGGCTAAGCATTGAACCAGAGTTCTAACTTGCAGCCAGTTAAGAAGTATGGGCTGGATGAATGGACTATAAGGATGGATAGAAAGCTGGCTGATCATCAGGCTACAGTAGTAGATCAAGCTCCATGTCTAGTTGGCAACACGGTATGAATAGGGTGCCCAAAGTCAGTCCTTGGGCTGGTTTTGTTCAATATCTTCATTAATGATCTGGAGAATGGCATGGACTGAAAAACTCAGAAATTGTAGATGACACTAAACGGGAGTAGTGGTAGATACACTGGAGGTAGGGATAGGATACAAGAGGACCTAAACAAATTAGAGAGATTGGGCCAAGAATCTGATGAGGTTCAACAAGGACAAGTGCAGAATCCTGCACTTAGGAGGAAGAATCCCTGCACTGCTACAGACTAGGACGAGTGGCTAGCAGCAGTTCTGCAAGTAAAAGGACCTAGGGGTTACGGTGGACGAGAAGCTGAATATGACTCAACAGTGTGCCTGTTGCCAAGAAGGCTAAATGATTTGGGCTGTATAGTAGGGGTATTGCCAGCAGATCGAGGGACTGTCATTCCCCTCTGTCGACAATGGAGGCCTCATCTGAGCACTGTGTCCAGTTTTGGCCCCACACTACAGAAGGATGTGGAAACTGGAAAGAGTCCACGGAGGGCAGCAAAATGATTAGGGGGCTGGAGCACATGATATTAGAGGAGAGGCTTAGGGAACTGGATGTTAGTCTGCAGAAAGAGAATGAGGGGGATTTGATAGCGTCTTTCAACTACCTGAAAGGGTGTCTAAAGAGATGGTGCAACTGAAAACAGAACAAGGAGTAATGGTCTCAAGTTGCAGTGGGGGAGGTTTAGGTTGGATATTAGGAAAAACTTTTTCACTCAGAGAGTGGTGAAGCACTGGAATGGGTTACCTAGGGAGGTGGTAGAATCTCCTTCCTTAGAGGTTTTTAAGGTCAGGCTGGACAAAGCCCTGGCTGGGATGATTTAGTTGGGAATTGGTCCTGCTTTGAGAAGGGGATTGGACTAGATGACCTCCTGAGGTCTCTGCCAACCCTGATATTCTATGATTCATACCTCAACCCCCTGCTCAAAACAGGACCAATCCCCAAGTAAATCAGGAGGGGTCGATAAATATTAGAACTCCAAATGGCACTAGCCAGAACAAAAAACCACTGGTTTGGGGGAGCACCGAGGGGAGGAGTGAGAAGGAAGTGCTGTTGCTCTGCAGATACTGTTTGCAGCCTTTGGTATAGCACTCTGCTGGGGTCAAAAAATGGCAGATGAACAGCATCCAAGTCACAAGCAGTTTACTCTGGGAAGCTTTTTATTAACATAACCCTGTCTCCAGAGGTGATCTCCAGCATCAACTATTTGCCATAACTATGAAGTGCTGAAGTAGGAGTAGCTGTTAGGAGTAGTTTATTACTCTTCTGGTATTTTAATCTCAGTAAAAAAATAAGTAATTCAATGAAGAAATGTGTCAGCCAAAAAATAAAATTCCCCTCACCCACACACAGTTTAATTTTGATCCTGTAATTTGATGAAATGAAAATTACACTCCTTCTTAAGAGAGAGTGGCTTTTTTTTTCCGGTGATAGCTTGTTTATTTTTCTACACCTAAAATAAATAAAATAAAATGAAAAGTAATAGTCAATAAAAAGCCCAAGCAGTGCATTGCATCCAAGCATAGAGGAAATGAGAAATACAAAGTGAACCTAGTCCAGCTTGTTGGTGATACAGTGTAACGATCAACTTGGGGGAGCTACTGGGTTATTCATTGCCCAATGGATAATGGAATGTCAAGTAATTAAGGGGAAGTAGCTTGTTTGCAACCTGGCTGACACTGGAAATTAGCCCTGATTCCAGCAGTCTCCTGATATAGCTGCACAGGTGCATATCCCAAGTGTGGACCAGGGAAGTTACTATTTGCTCCAGTGGAGTTTACACAGGTTTGCAGATAAACTCAGCTGATGCAAATTGTGGCTTTCCTTGTCTGGAGAGCATTTGGAATTCACACTGGTGCATATTGTGATGCTCCCAGGGCCACATCGCTACCACCTGTCCATAACTCGCAGAAGCCTTGTCTGTACCTACCAGGGGTCAGCTCCCTGACTCACCAGCCACATGCAACACAAGCACCCACCTCTCAGCTTATGCAGACTCTACCATCCCCTTATAGGCTAGCTATAGATACACTCCAACACCCTAGTCCTCCGATCATCTCTGTGGTGTCCAACCCCAGTCATAGTCCCAGAATTAGCAGATCCTCTGTTCCTAAATGAAGAGTACGCCAAAGCTTACGAGTTATGTGCTTGGTCACAGCTCCACTCAACACACAGCCCTCAGATTTGTTTATAGAGAAAACAAGCGTAAATTCATTTAACAAAGAACAGAGATTCACATGATAGCAAACAAGTATTGGAAACAAAGGATTACATGTAAAACAAAATCATAACACACATTCTAGAGCCTAAACAGAATTAACAAGATCCCCTCTTCTCTAATAAGACATTGCTTACCCAAACTTCTCACAACGTTTTTCAACCAGGATGTCTGAGACCTTCCTTTCATAAGACCAAAGCCACTGTCAGTTTGTCTCCCCAAGAGGAGTATGCCAGGGCATCCTCTGTACCTCTGATTCTATTATTCTAAATGCTAAACCAGCTTTTGACAGCAGTAGCCTCTTTTGCAGGTGAAGGGAGAATATTTTCTTCATTTCCCTTTATTCAGCTAGCTCAGTTCAATGACTGGTTCATTCAAAGTTAAGAAATCAATTGGGCATTGAAAAGGCGGGAAAGTTTGTTTTCCTCTCACAATCTGTGAATAAAAATTAGGTGAGAGAGGATGAAATCTGTTAGTTCTAAAATCCTGAAGGACATGGTAACTAGAAACAATCAGTTCACTTCGCTAACTACAAATAATATTTTCTTTGTTTAATAAACCCATTAGTTTTAAATGCAAAACATGATCTGATAAACTTTTTGATAAACTTTTTTCTTATGTATTCAGCACATTTAAGATAGCTTTATTCAGATATATATAAATACAATTCATATATATAAAATGCTGTTTTTGTGCAGTTTAAATTGAATTTAAATTTTCATCCTAATACAGCTTGACAAAAATCACAAGTAAAACATTAATCATCTAGTAGATAAGAAATGCATCATCACCCATTTCCTAGCATAATAAAAATGTAGAAATTAGGAATTTGAATAAATGTAAATTAAGCTGTGAAATTACTTAAATATAATGTAGTATATCCTCCTGGTTAACAAAAAGAAGCACCAAATTTAGTGTATAGGTTATATTTAGTTGTAAATCACCATGTTTTAATGGTTACCAGCTAATGAGAATAAACTTTTTTCTTTAGGAAAATAAAGTACAAATGCAGAACACAATTAAAATTGAAGATTTCTGTCAAAGTTTACTACTTGCTGATTTAAATCATGATTAGAACTGGTGACTTAAATTGTTTGTTTAAATCAATCCACCCTGCTGGCTTCTACTTTAACAATGGAGAGCCTAACATCTCCTTGTAATAGCCATTCAGTTTTCACATAAAGAAGAAATAAAAAATCAAAAACTCTACAACAATATGTTCTTTGCCAGATTCATTATGAAATCCTAATAAGATCATCATAACTTTGACAGTTCACATCTTTCAGGAAAAAATTACTTCGTATCAACTGTGGAGAAGACAATGTTTCCCATATGTAGTATAACTTGGATGCACAGTGTTGTTTTCTTTACTTCTGTGGAAGACAATTAATGGGCCCCATTGGGGAAATCCAAATGCAATTTTCATTGATACTTTTTTGTGATTTGTGGAAGGGAAGGAGAATTGAAAGATTATGAAATAAGAACTTCTAAATGATGACTCCAGGGAGTGTGTGTGTGTAATTCTGAACTGCTACAAGGCAGTTCAGTCCAGCACTGCTTTAGCTGTAGGACCTTAAGTCAAGCATTTAGGAATGGTGCATATTTGTTTAAAATAAAACATCTCAATTCATGTAAACAAATGAAGAAAACCCACCCTTACTTGTGAGTTCGTTTATTAATAGAGAAGTCCCTTTGCAATGTGCGATTCCTGCCCGGGTTTGCAGCTAATCGTTTACAGTTCTTTGAGCCTCATGGCAGCATGTTCCCATTAATCCTATGTGCAATCTTGTGCCACTGAACTTCAGGAGCCTTCTCGGAAATGGGTCTGTAGCTGTGCAAGTGACCCCTTGTAGTACTGAACATTCAGGGCTGAGGTTACAAAAAGGCCATTTGGTCCCCAACTGGCTGAGTTCTTTCCTTGCCAAGGTTAGCTGCCAGTGGAAAGACTGTCAGTCCTTGCCAGGAAAACTTTCCTTTCTTGTCACTGAACTATGTCTGAGCCTCTGGCATAGCTTCAGCCTCCCCATCTCCTTGTCTGTGCAAACCAGCTTCTCCCCCTGAGAAGTTCATTGTGTGTGGGGTGATCATTGTGCATTATTTGTATTGTGGTAGTGCCTAGGAACCCAGAGCCCCCTTGTCTAGGCACCACAATCCCAACCTCAGAGAGTTCTGCGTCTACATGTCAGACAGGATGCAGGAGGTGATGAAATAGACAGAGTAGGGTGGGCTGGGAGGATGAAATAACCATAAAGTAAACAAAGTTTAGCAGGAGGGCAGTTTTAGATTATGAAACCACCATTAGCCAATGAATTGTGTGGTAAAACATCAGGGTAGTCAAGGCCGGCTCCAGCGTTTTTGCGCCCCAAGCGGCGGCGTGGGGGCAGGAAGCCACGAGTGGTAGTACTTTGGCGGCAGCTCTAGAGCTGCCGCTTCATTCTTCAGCGGCATTTGGGCGGCACTTCCTTCTCTCCGAGAGGGACTGAGGGACCCGCCACCGAATTGCCGGATGTGCCTCCCCTTTCCCTTGGCCGCCCCAAGCACCTGCTTGCTGCACTGGTGCGTGGAGCCGGCCCTGAGGGGTAGCTCTTCGACAATCTACTTCTCTATCTGTGTTCATTTTCCCTTCAGCTGTCTCACTAATTCTGTCTGTTTCAGGAAGGGTGGGTTTGATTTAAAAATTCTTTGCAAATTCCAAGTATTTCATATACTGTTTCAGAGGCATAAATAATGCAAAACAGTGTAACGTTCCCCTGAAATGTAGCGTGCTGCTTGTCTCTTTCAGCATCACAGACAGCGCTGTGGAGCCCTTAAAAGCAGAGCTGGCTGAGTTGGAACAGTTGATTAAAGACCAGCAAGACAAGATTTGTACTGTAAAGGCTAATATTTTAAAGAAGGAAGAAAAAATCCGGAAGATGGTTCTCAATATTAACTTATCTACGAGAAGGTGAAAAGAAGGAGGAACTTATATTCTTACCAAATAAAGACAGAAAAGGGAAAAGAATGAAGAAAAACTGTACAAATAAAGCGCCTAAGAACAACGGCCTATAAAATTTCATATTAGTTTATACACATTACATTCAATTTACTTGTGAGGTTGGTATTATCCATGTCAAATTACATGAATTCTGATTTCTTCTAGAGCTTTGAAAGTATCTCTTAAGTGTCTTTAGACATAGGCTGCTATGATACAGTTATTTGCTATTTATAACCCACTTGCCCTCCCTGACCCCATTTTATAACTAGCTGCTGCTCAGGCTTGCCCCTTTTTTCCTACTGGGCAAAAATGGGCTACAATGATGTCATGAAAAATGGTATCTAGAACCTTTTTTGCAGAAAGTTCTGAAATCCCTACAGATCAGAATGGTTTGCAATACCTTCAGTGATTTACAACTCCTGAAAAGAAACTTGTAAATGCTTTTACAGCTCCAGAAATAAAACATTGTTTATCATATGGCTCCTTATATCGTCACAAGGGTGATGTCATATTTCCATAGCTCTCACGGAATTTTATTAGGGGGGCCTATAAAATTTAGTACAAGCATCACCATGGAAGGGATCTAAAGTATTTTATATGCACAGGCGTTAATTCCATTTTTATTGCATTCATTCATTTGGAAAGGATTCATTAAAGTACCCATTTCCTCCCAAATGCATGTTCATGTACGTTTTTTGTACATGAATTATTCCAGTGATTTTAGTTAACTGCCAACGTGTTTTCCTGCTGACCTCTCCAGCATACTGTGTGTAAGGCCCAGCATGGCATGTTCATGAATTTGAAAAGCATATTCAAATGTGGCACAAATTAGAGCCCTGCAACCTGGTTGGAACCCAACTACAAGTGTCGGGTCCAGGTCAGGTGGGAAAACAACTGGACCCTCCTGGGGTCAGATCTGCTCTCCTCCGCCACTTCTGCTCCTGGGTGCAGTGTTGGCTACATGCCACCGCCTTAATGCAGTCCAGGTTGAGTGTACCCGCCATGGAGTGACAGGACTTCTCGCTACACAGGAGCAGAGGCGGCGGATGGCAAGAGCAGGGCATGCAGCTGATAGGGCGTGCCGCTACAGTTGCACTGACCCCAAGCAGAAAGAGCAGTGCTGACCCCAGAGGCAGGAGGCAGCAATGGGGACTCAGGTTAGTGGGGGAAGGGGTGGAGTGGGGTCAGGATGGAAAACAAATCAACCCTCATGGCCTTGGGTTCTGCTTCGGGCCTAAAAATGAGTCCTGATCGGACTTCTAGCACAAGTACATTGAGCTAAACTTAATGTGAAATGCAGAGAATTCTAGCTTCCTCCAAAGTTAAGGCCATTCTTTCAAGGTTTTATAATGTACAAGTACCTCTTCTGTTCCATTTTTTTATTGTGTGTAAACTAGAAAACATTCATCTGTGTGTTAGCAAATCTGCACTGTGTGACATCTTGACCTTTTCAGGCACGTTTCTCAAACGCTACAAAATGTGACATTTTAGATGCTCTCCATAGGAGAGAGGAATGGATGCATCTCCATTTTCAACTTTGGTATGTCACTGTTGATAGGAATTTTAAAGACGCGTTGGAGACTTAAAACTGGTTCAGTACAGCATTTCAGTTAGCCCTGGACTAGACTGTAACTGAACTGATCAATCTCAATTGTCTGTAGAAGAAGGTTTTATACCATATGAGCATGCGCTTGCTGGCTTTAAATGATTGATTCTTTACTCATTTTTTCTAGATAGGTTCCTCACTAATGAGACTTTTGGGGTGATGTCTTAGCACAGTTCAGTTTTCTGAGCAGAATATTCATTATTTAAGGAATATTACAAATATCACTTCAAATGTGTATAAGCAAAATAATCCCTTTGAGTAGGATGCCATGTTGTTTTCCCTGAAAAGGCTTCATGAAAAAACTACCAAGACCTCTGATACATTGGAGTTAAGGCCTTTCTTTGTAATCAGTCAAAAATGTTAAGCTAAAAGATTAGATACAAGTCTTTGTTTATGCTAGAACTAAGTCACCTGTGTTGATTGGCACTTGGAAGTTAGTCTTAATTATACACTCTCAACAGGATACACCATCAGAAGTTCTGTTGATCTCCAGGGTCGTATGTAAGCCTTGCATAAATCTGTAAATCTGACTAGGACTGTTTCTGTAGAAAAACTTAACAAATATACTGTGTGAGCAAAAAATTGTACAAAGTAGAATATCAAATTGTATCATAAAATTATTTTTCTTTTTATATAAAAATTATTAAAAATGATCACCTATTTTTTTATGAAGTGGAGTGTTTGGATCGTGAAGTTCACGTTTAAAATAGTAGTTGAATTACCTTTTTGGAAATGTAAATGGGTTTTTTTTTTAAATCCACTTGTTTGGAAAAAGTGTTGTAAATTCTTATTAATGTGATAACACTGCCTCCAGGCTGAGCCCCTGAGAGGACTTTTCAGTAAACATCCATGCAGCAGAGAGGTGACTGCAGCACATATAAACATACCCAAGCTACGTTTGATCTACGTAATCTGAGTAACCGCAGCAGTGAAGCCACGGCAGCATGGGCTGTATGGCCATGCGTATGTTTTGGAGCAGCTAGCCTGTATTGTCACCTCTGCTGCCATGGCTTCATTGCTATTGTTGTTAGCCCCAGAGGAAATAGAATGACTCATTCCCTAGCCCAGATAGAACAAAAGTGTGCTGCTCTTAGGCCTCTGTCCCAACCTCCATCATCACAATGGCAGGCTGCAGTGATGTGGGGCTTTTGTGGGAGTGGAGAGGAAACGGGGGAATTCTGAAGGTATAAAAAGAGTATTAGAAGCTCTGTTCTTTACAACACATCACTAATGCTCTCTGTGTTGGAATTATTGCTAACACACAAGTTGATGCAATAATGCCTGAGTCACCATTTGGATAAAGTCCAGAAAGGAAGGACTACTACTGAGTGTAAAACTGGGGTTCCATATGACTATCACACACCTGTATTCTCCTGTGCGCGAATATTTATGCAAGGGAAGATATGCCCAAGACAAAAGAAACAGTAGCCTAAGAGTTCCATCATGATGTGCAGATTCCACCGACGGGTCTGAGTGCCTGGAAAGAACTCCCCAAGCTCAGAGTTGGTGGCGCTACCTGAGGCCATTGCACCACCTTTGCCAAGGTGCCTAGCAGGTTTACATTACGCTGTCAGTGAGTAGGTTCTTTTCAGACCACTGTGGAGCTCCTCAATACAATTCATTAGCCTCCCACTCTATTCTTTGCTTCAGAGCAGTTAAAATTTTAGGAAGCATCTCTACACTGAGCCACAGGCTCCCTATGGAGCTCTGCTGGCAGGGAGTTATTTCCTGCTGTCCTGTTCCCTTCCAAAACTGCTCAGGGCAGGCTGAATTGTGTCATTGCACTCAGGCTGTCAAGCCTTGTCTCTGCCTCCTCCTGAATCATCATCTCGTGGGTCAGTCTACAAGCCTGAAATTCTAGAACCAATTCTGCCTCCAAGTGTGAAATCCATGGCTCTGGAATACACGGGGCCTGCACAGAGCTAGTCCTGTTAGCAATGCTTCTGGCAGGTGTTACATTAGTACATGTGACAGTGTTTGATGGAGCCTGCTGTGGCAGCTTCAACCCTTCCACCCTCCGTATTGATACAGCATTATGCAATGCCTGCTGAAGGTGAGGAGAGAAACTAGGATTTGGATGGCTCCTCTAAGGCCAAGCACACAGCCCTGGGGAAGACAATGAAAACGTTAACTCCGTACAGGAGGATCTTGGCCCATGTCCTAATTATGGAGCATCTGACCTTGCTCTGCTGCCTCTACTGGAAAACCTGCAAGGGGTGTGGTTAATCGGTACTTGGAACCGGCCCTTTCTCTAGACAGTGCCTCTTCCCCTACATTCTCTTGTTGGCTGGGTGCAAGCTTAGCCTATGATGCTGGAAGCCTCTAGCAGGGTTGACCAGAAATATTGTACCAGCTCCACAAGAGTCTGGTGGTGGACACTATGATTAGTTAAGCTGAAAATAGCAGGCTGGGGCTGCCATACCATGGATTCAATCTATACGTGTTTGGGTTTCACCACGATAGAGTCTAATTCCCAATGCTACAGTGCCCAGGAAAGAAAGGACTGTCGGGCTTGTAGCGGTTGCTCCTACATTGTCAACTCTGCCATTAAGTATCAGTTTGAGCTTTGTTTCAATGGTGGGACGAATCCTCTGTGTTGCAAGCTGTGACCTGCAAAGGGGTCGGACTTGACCAGAGGTGTTAGGGCATCATCTGATGTCCACTAGGCAAGCAGGGCCAAACCTTCCGCTGATGTAAATAGGTATTGTTCCAATGGCTTCACTGATGTAAATAATGTTGCTCTACTGGAGCAATGCCAGTTTACACCAGCTGAGGATCTGCCACTAATTCAGTACTTTAATGGTTTCCAGGGGAACCATGGGTGAATGGAGTGTGCATCTTCCATTGCAATAGGCATGGAGGTTGCAGGTCGTGCCAGAGGCACTGAGCTTCAAGTGATTTTTCTTGGCCACATTTTATTGCAAATAAATAAATAAATAAAATGACTGTTAAGCCAGCTTTTAAATTCAGTCCTTTAAACCAGTGCAGTTATGTTGCAGAGTGATGGTTCTGTCAACAGAAGATGTCCGTGTACATCAAGGAGGAATAAAACACTTCCAAGTTGGAACATTTTGCTATTCTATTTCATGACAATGCCCCTGCAGGTCCTCCACTGCCACACGCCACCTGCTCTGCCTCACGGTAACAGGGCCATTTCAAAGCAGTTGGGCCCTCAATAGGAAGGATGGTCCAGTGGTTTAAGTATTAGCCTTGAATTTGGGAGTTCCAGGATCAATTCCTGGTTTTGCCACAAACATCCAAGGCCTGGTCTACACTATGCGTTTAAACCGAATTTAGCAGCGTTAAACCGATTTAACCCTGCACCCATCCACACAACAAGGCCCTTTATATCAATACAAAGGGCTCTTTAAACCGGTTTCTGTACTCCTCCCCGACGAGAGGATTAGCGCTGAAATCGGTATTGCCATGTCAGATTAGGGTTAGTGTGGCCGTAAATCGATGGTATTGGCCTCCGGGCGGTGTCCCACAGTACACCATTGTGACTGCTCTGGAAAGCAATCTGAACTTGGATGCACTGGCCAGGTAGACAGGAAAAGCCCTGCGAACTTTTGAATTTCATTTCCTGTTTGCTCAGCTGTGATCAGCATGGGTGGCGATGCAGTCCCAAATCCAAAAAGAGCTCCAGCATGGACTGCACAAGAGATACTGGATCTGATCGCTGTATGGGTAGACAAATCTGTTCTATCAGAGCTCCGTTACAGAAGACAAAATGACAAAGCATTTGAAAAAATCTCCAGGCTATGATAGACAGAGTCCACAGCACAGTACTGTGTGACAAGCCTAATGGAAAGCCAAAGAATCAAATGGACGCTCATGGCGGGAGGCAGGGGGTATTGAGGACTCCAGCTATCCCACAGTCCCTGCAGTCTCTGAAAAGCATTTGCATTCTTGGCTGAGCTCCCAATGCCTGTAGGGTCAAACACATTGTCCGGCGTGGTTCAGGGTATATCTCGTCAATTTACCGCCCATCCCCCCCCATGAAAGAAAAGAGAAAAAAATCGTTTCTTGACTTTTTTCAATGTCACCATATGTCTACTGCATGCTGCTGGTAGACACGGTGCTGCGGCACTGAACAGCAGCATCCTCTCTCCTTCCCTCCCTGGTGACAGATGGTACAGTACAAAATGACTGATAGCCATCCTCACCATCCTGTGAGTGCTCCTGGCTGGCCTCGGTGAGGTCGGCCGGGGGCACCTGGGTAAAAATAGGAATGACTCCCGGTCATTCCCGGCAGATGGTACAGAATGGCTGGTAACCATCCTCATCATAGCAACTGGGGGCTGAGCTCCATCAGCCCTGCCCCCCCTTTCACGTCTAAAGAAAAGATTCTGTACTGCCTAGACTATCATAGCAGCGGGATGCTGCGCTCCTCTCCCCTCCACCATTTAATGTCCTACCTGGACTATCATAGCAGCTGGAGGCTGCCTCCCTCTCATTTTATCTTACTAAAAAGTTAGTGTTTCTTATTCCTGCATTCTTTATTACTTCATCACACAAATGGGGGGACACTGCAACTGACCACGGGACTGGGGAAAGGGAAGCAATGGTGGGCGGTGTTCAGCAGGGGCACCCCTAGAGGATCAGCTCCACAATTTTTGCCGGGCTCTGCACAAACGGAGTGGCTGTCTGTCTGAAGCACACTGGCTTCTTTAGTACCGCTTGCCCCACTATTCTACAGGCAGAACGACGCGTTTTTCTAGATAACATCACAGGAACGGGAAATGAACCGACGGATGTCATTCCCAGCTTGTCTGTGCGCCCCCCGGCTGACCTCATGCAAAGCCAGCCAGAGGAGATACCCATAGACAGCACGCAGCGTCAACAGCAACTGATAACTCCGTATCCGCATACGCCAAATTCATGGCATCGGCAGACCGCGTACAAAGAATGACTGTAACCGTACTCTGCCTACCCCTCGCAAAGCAGGCAACTGAAGCTGCGTGTAGCACTCGCCGCCAGCAGCATCCAAGTACGACAGCCTCACGGCGCACAGTAAGAATAGGCAAACAGGCTCGCCATGTTGCCAGCTATGCACCTGGCTCAGGGCAATCCAGGAAAAGAGGCGCAAAATATGTCTGCTGTGCTTTCAACGGAGGAAGGAATGGTATGACGACATTTACCCCGAACACCTCGATCTTTTGCTACCATCATGCATTGGGATCTGTCACCTCGACCCAATGGGGCGGGGAGACTGCGGGATATTTTCTATCGGGATCACTGCTATCCCACACGTGAACAATGCTTCAGAAATCAACACTAGCCCTTGGTATAAACAAACATGTATATGCCACACGATCTTTGGCTTTTGTGTGGCCGCACAAAAACACTGTTTTACAAAACCGGTTTATGTAAAATCGGAATAATCCTGTAGTGTAGATGTACCCTAAGATAACTCAGGGAAAGTCCCTTAAGGTGTCTCTGCCCTGCAATAAAAACCTCACCAAGTCTGAGCCTGGGTCAGCTGGCTTGAGCAGCAGGGCTAAAAATAGCAGTGTAGATATTCGGGCTCAGGTTGGAATCTGGGCTCAGCGACCCACCTCTCTAGTGGGGTCTTAGAGCCTGGGGTATAATCTGAATGTCTACATTGCAATTTTAGAACCCCAAGCCCCAGTCATCTGACCCAGGCCAGATCTAGCTGTAATGCAGGTCTTTTCTTGTTGTCTCTGTGCCTCAGTTTTCCATCTATACAATGAGGATAATAGCCGTGCCTTCCCTTGTAATGGGGGCCACATGAGTACCAAGAGAGTTGGAAATGTGGGCATGTTCATTTGTTCTACCCATCCAGAACGAAGTGTGTGAATTACCTTGCTGTCCCTCACTTCCTCTGTTGATCTGAGCAGTCTTGGAAACCAGCCGTCTCCCCCGTAGTGGTGCTTGTGCTAGTGTGTCTTATGGCTCCTGAGTAACACGTAGATTGATGAAATTAGGTCTGTCTTTGGGCATCAGCAAGGTGTCTGCTTCTCAGAATTCTCCCACTCTTCAAGGGCTTTACAGTTCAAATTTTTTCTTTGCCAGTGTTTTCCCCAGACTTCCTGATCGTCCACGTTAGCTTTTTAACAGCCAATATTATTCTAGTGAGCTTATCTGGGCAGCAGGAGGGAGGCGGGCTCTGGTCTGACTTCATACAGCACCTAACCCAATGGGGTCCTGGGCCTTGGCTGGGAGCCTGGCACCACCGCAATACAAATTCATAACCATAGTAATGTGATTTCCTGATATTCCCGTTCCTTGGTCACTGCATCAAATGTACTTCTATTCAAAAGGATCAGAGTTAGCTATCAAACATCTTAAATCCTAGCACCAGTATTTTCATCTGGTTCCTTTCCAAAGAGGGAACAAAATAGTGGTTTGGAACCAAGATTTTATTAATTTAAAACCATAGTCCGGACACCGCCTTTCAAACAAACAAAGCCAAAATGCATGAAAGGGAAAGATCACCCCTGTGCAAATGGAAGGGTGTATTTTTGATATGTTACACAACACTTTGTCCATGTAGCTAGCAGTTTGGATTTTAACAGGTGGGTGGTTCTTTAACAAGGGAAATTCACCAGCTTGGTGGTTTGAGGTTTGAAAGCTTTGAATTGGCAGGCCCCTTTGGAACTAACAGAGCCCAACGGTTCTGGGAAGTGTGTATTTGCTTTTCATAACTTTCGCAACTTGTGCAACTGGGGAGAGTGTGCTGCCAACCCAGCCTTTAGGAGTTCTGAATATTTCTAGAACTGAAGTGTTAGAAGGGCAGTGGACCAACCCCCATTAGAATGATACTTTGTATTTGGCTCATACCTTCCAGCTGGGGATCTCAATCTATGTGTCAAACATTTCAGCCTTACCACGCCCAGGGTGTGAAGTATGGTGAGTACTATTCCTCATCTGCCCGAGGAGGAAACTGAGGCGTGAAGGTTAAGTGACTTGCTCAGTGTCCTACAAGAAACCAAGAGGAACAGCCAGATGAAGAACCGAGATTTAGGAACCCAAATCCCATTGAAAAATACCAGCAGCTGGCTCCTTTCTCTTGTGGTTTAACCACTGGATCACACTTCTTTCTTCTATCCATAGGAGACTACCTGACAATGGGTTTGTTCTTCTGCTAAACAACGAAATCAACGACACTGCAGCTTTGGGTGATCTTGGGGCTAGGCCCCCACCTTTAAAACCCTCTCCCAGAATTCTTGGCCTCCCCTGCTTCACACTGATGGGCAGAGTTGATTTTAATTTGGCCCTAATCTGGGATTTGTGTAGAAGAAAGGGTTTGGAGGCAGCTAGGGATGATGGAATCAGTGCTTTAGTTAAGTGCAGCTGCTAAAATGAGCCGCTATGAACCCATTGCTGTTAGACGGTGCTCTGTAAGCCTTGGCGATGAATGGTGGAGTTCAGATCTCTGAGCCATCATCTCAGGCTCTTTGTGGCCTCAGGAAATCAACACTGCATCTATCTCCATGGGACTACCCTTATTTAATCTGGAGCACAACAGTGTGCAAGCCATAACATATCATCTACTGCAAAACTGGGATACATGGGGCCCTGCAGATGGTATCTCCTTTGTACAGATAGATGACACCTTTGCTTTCAGGTGCTGGACTTGGTAACAGTCATCAAGGCCTTTCAGCCAGTGATATTGGATTTGAGATCTGAAGACCATGTGGAAACTTCAGCTTGTGCAGAACATTTACTGAGTAAGGAGGACTTAGCAGAGAGGACCATGTTACATCTGTGCTTCATGCTCTGCTCTGGCTTTCAATTGAATTTGAGGTACAAGTTAGGGACCTAGAGACTGCCTTCTTCTTTGGGGCCACCTCCTTGCGGCAAATGCGGTGCTTTGAATGGCGGGGGATGCCAGAAATTACTTCAAACCATAGTATAATTGTAGAACTGGAGCAATATTTTACCTGCTGTAGACAGAAGATGTCAAAAAGATGAAGCTTGTTGTTTTTAATGGGTCTGTGGGAGCTAGGTGCCCCCACCCCAATAGGTAAAATTTTCAAAAGTGCCTAAATGCTATAGACTCCTAAAGCCGATTGAAAATAAATGGGATTTTGCCTCTTAAAGCACTTAGGCACCTACGCACTTTACCCAATGACTTTCAAAGGGTGTTAGGCACCTTACTGCTATTATCATGCCCCTAAACCCCCTAGGTTCCATTGACGGTAATCAGGCTAATTCTCCATCATTTTCTCCAAACCTTCCTAAAGACTGATCCACAGCCCTTGAAGTCAGTGGGAGTCTTTCTAAGAACGTCTATGGTCTTTGGATCAGGCCCTTCCTGACTCTTACCTAATTAAAGAAGGGAGGAGGAGCAGGATTGGAAAGTTCTTCCCTATTTTCTCTGGCTGCCAGAGAACAACCAAACGTGCATCAATCAAAGTTAGCTGGTTACGCAGCTGCCAGGTGCCAGTTTCAGAAATGCCTTCTGCCTTGTATTCGGAAACGATTATTTCCTTCTCCAATGTGCAATGTAATTAAAATAATTAAAATTATAGTTTAATTTAAAGTGATGAAAAAACACCACTCTGAAATTGAACCTGACAACCACAGAAGAAAAATGCTTTAAAAAGCCAAGGAAGCCAGATTTATGACTTGCTAAGCAAAGGCACTATGGGTTAGAATTATTTTAGGCCGGGCCGTGGTCCACAGACTTGACGTTGTTGTGTGGCTGGGTTTGGGTTTAAGATCTGATTTTTGTTGGCACCTCTAGCAGATCATTTGTATGCTCAGGTGCTTGCTTTTATAGGCCAGTTATCCACTCATTTATGAACAAATATGCAATATATAGAACATTGTGTGTGTGGAAATACAGGCAGTGTACCTGTATAGCCCCAAGCTGAGGTGGTGCCCTATTTCCCAGTGTGTTGTGATTTATAGGGATTGCAATACCACCTAGGGATACCAATCAAGGGTTAGTGTTAAGCACATGGATACCCAGGAAAAGGCACTCTCCCTATCCCAGCCTGCTTACAGTCAAGGTTGTGACCAATAGATGGATGAACCAATTATTGAGAAGAGTAGGACGATACAGCAGTAGAGCAAGCAAGTTATCCGGCCTTCACAATCTCTCTGCTGCAGCCGCCACAGAATGTTCGACTCCTCTGCCATTGAAATTGGTACAAAGTCCTTTCAGAACTCATAGATTCCAAGGACCACTGTGACCATCTCGTCTGACCTCCTGTACAAGACAGGGCAGAGAACTTCCCCGACTAATTCCTAGGGCAGAGCTTTAGAAAAACATTCAATCTTGTTTTAAAAATTGTCAGTGTTGGAGAATCCACCACCCCCCTTGGTGAATCATTCCAGTGGTTCGTTGCCCTCACTGTTACAACATTTACACCTCATTTGCAGTCTGGATTTGTCTAGCTTTAACTTCAAGCCATTGGATCATGTTAAACCAGTGGTCCCCAACGCGGTGCCCATGGGTGCCATAGCACCTGCCAGGGCATCTATGTGTGCCCACATACTGTCAGGCAGATGAGCATCCTCCAAACTGCCACCAAGAAACAGCAGCATCCAGAGGCTTCATCACCGAAATGCCACTGATTTTCGGCTGCATTTCGGCGGCAACACCTCTGGATGACGCTGCTTGTCGGCAGCATTTCGGTGGCGACGCCTATTGACGTTGCCGCTTCTCGGCGGCATTTCAGCAGTGGGGCTCAGGCTTTGGCTTCGTCCCTGGGCCCCAGCAAGTCTAAGCCAGCCCTAGCAACCCCATTAAAACAGGGTCCTGACCCACTTTGGGGTCCTGACCCACAGTTTGAGAACTGCTGCTCAAAGGTATTGAGACGTCTAAGTCGTTTGAAATCACTGGCAGTTAGGGGCATAAATACCTTTCAGGATGTGGGCCTTGGGGCCTGATCCTTGTCCCGCTGCCTTCAATGGAGCTGGTTCAGGACCTTATTCATCTAGTCCAAGATCTTCGTAAAATAGGCACTTCAAACCAGGCTCCTAAATGCCTCTTTGGGCACTGAAATAAGAGACCAAGTTTTCAGAAGTCCCAAGAGCCCAATAGCTCCCACTTCAGTGGAAGCCCAATGTACAGCATCTTCCTCAAGGAGCTTGAAGAGTAATTACAACATAATAAGCTCTTGGGAGCAGGGATGGTCATTTATTATATTTGTGCAGCACCTAGCACAGTGTGGCCTAATATGGCTGTTAGGTGTTGCTGTGACTGTGTTAAATAATAATCATTATCTTCCTGGTCAAAGAATGGAAGCTGCACAATATATTTGTGTGTGCATAGGAGGGCAGTTCCTCTACCGAGCTATGGTGTGAGTGGGCTGCCCTACCACAGAGGACAACTGTTGATCAGCAGACTGCTCAGCTTAGAAAAGAGACAAATATGATCGAGCTCTGTAAAATCATGACTGGCATAGAGAGAGTGAATAGGAAAGTGTTATTTCTTGTTTGAGTGATGGTCCCTATTGTATTGCACTGTAGGTTACATATAGGAGCCGGAGAATTTGAAAGTAGTGTCTATTGGTCTGAGCATGCACCCTGGCTCATCTCATGACCAGGGGGTGGATCAATTCTCTCCATTCCTTCTCACCACCTCATGGTCCAGGTCGAAACCTCTCTGTCCCTGTAGCTTCAGCTTTGTCCTACAAGATAAGGTTTAGATTCAGCTTTGTAAATAGTTTTAGCACCATGTGCAGCTTTACAGGTTAGTGTTTTTATAGATGTCTTATTGATTAGACTTAGCCTCTTTTTGGGGATAAAAATTCACCATGCGGGTACTGGACTATGCCCAGGACTTCAGGCTTCAACCTCTATCTGCACATCCTGCCCACGATGCATCTCGGTCAGCAGCGACCACTAGTACTTCCTGTACTGCCTTGGGGAAGCCAACCTCATGGCAAGGAGCAATATCTGTTGGTTGTTCCCCAGCCATGTGCAAGAAGGGCAGGAACTTCATCTCTGGAAGCACCTGATGGAAAAGGCAGGAGGCATCAATCAGACCCAGGCCAGGAACATGCCCATACATTGGCCTGATTCAGCAAGGAATGCGTCTCCTGCTGCAAAGTCCGACTTTGGTGCCAGAGAGCCTACCCCCAAAGACCCCCAGCAGGATCATGGCAGGAACCCAGGTAGCGTTTTCATAAGCATAAGACTGTCTTCCTCTAAATCCATTTTGAAGAACTCAGGTTTGACTCTGAGCAAGCCCATCAGCATGGGCCAAGAGGACTTAGAACATCCTTAGTCCCAGAGGCATGACAAGAAATCTCACAAACATACATCATCCTTGGCACCTTCCAAACCCTGGGATCTGCTGGCACCAATAAAGACTGATCATCACCAACTCTGACTATCCATGTGCTGTCTTCTTCTACAGTAATACAATCTCCTCCAACTCCAGCGGCTTGGACAGGTAGAACCCCTTTATACTGCGAAGAACTGAATTTCTTGCCACTCTATAGGACATTTTTGCTCTCCTGGATCCAGAATCCCCTTCTCCAGTGGGTCCCTCCATTTCCCCAGTGCTGTTATCTCTCTGGGAGTCAACTGCTAAGAGGAGTTTGTCGCCTGTCCCATCCTTGTGATATAACTGTCCCCCAGTGGTAATGGCAGTACCATCACTGGAACTGGAACAAGACTTCTCTTCATTGGGAGACTCTAACCCATGTATCCACCACCACCCAAAAGACCTTCACTTCAGAGCTGATAGTAACCCATGCCATGGGGGCCTCTGTGACCCCCCCATCAACTCCATCTACTGGCTATATTTGGGTCTTAGGATCTGTACCCCCTCGTCCAATCAGGTAGGGAATCACCTCTGCCTCCCCCAGAGTCATTACCAAAGTTTTCTTGGTAGTAGCAGCTCATGTCAGACCTCTCAGTCTCATTTTCCCCTACCTTGATGACTGGCTCCTTGTCACCAAGTCTCGCCAGGAGGCATATGCATCAATTTCAATGATGCTTCACCTCCTTTTCTTGCTGGGAGTCAGCGTAAATGCCACAAAATCTGTTCTCACCCCCACAAACAGTCTCTGGACTTCATTGGGGGCGACCTTGAATTCCATCACAACAAGAGTATACAAGGAAATGTTCCAGACCATGAACAATATCCTAATCCATCTTAGACAATCCCCAGGTACCAGTCAAGACATATCTGTCTCTTATGTCCCATGGCATCATGCACTTACATCACTCTGTGTGCAAGACTCCACCTAGAGTCAGTAAACTCTCCAAACCGCTATCCTATGAATTTCATGGTAACAATTCCTACCAAGGTAGTGTCCTCCCTGCTGTGGTGGATGAATCCTCAGCAGGTATGCATAGGAGTCCCCTTTCGCCCTTCCTCACCACACAGGACCATTATTACAGATGCATACGTATTCAGTTGGGGAGCCCACATGAACAGCGAGACAGCACAAGATACCTGGACTTCTTGAGAGTCCAGAATGCACGTCATCAATAGTCTGGAGTTGCTTGCAGTGCAGAAGCCATGCAAGTCCTTTTTTCCATTCAGCCACGTCACCATGTTCTTATAATGTCAGGCAATGTTATAACTGTCTTCTACATCAACAAGCAGGGAGGAGTGAGATCCGTTCCCATGTGTGCAGAAGCAGTTAGGCTGTGGAACTGGTGTGTCAGCAATCAAATCATCCTACCTGCAGTGTACCTTCCAGGGAAATAAAATGTGCTTGGAGCCTCCCTCAGCAGATGTTTTGCAGTTGACCACGAGTGGGAGCTTCATGACTCAGAACTGCACAACATTTCACTATTGGGAACCTCAACTAGGGATCTCTTCGTTTCTCAAACGAACAGAAAACGCAGCACGTACTGCTCCAGAGGAGCCCTAAGCCCCAAGCCCCAAGGCAACGCTCTCCTTTTTCCTTGGCCAGACCATTTGAACTATGCATTCCCTACATTACTGCTTCTGCCTCAAGCCCTTTGCAAAATCTGTCAGGACAGGCCATGGGTTATTTTGGTCACCCTATACTGGCCCCTACAGTTTTGGTTTCTGAGCCTCCTACATATCATCTTGAGTGCCAATCATCCTCCCAGCATTTCCTGCTGTCCTGACCCAGTGGAAAGGCAAGATAAAGCACCCCAATCCATGTACGCTTCACTTTGGTGCATGTCTCACCTTTCCATGAAAGTTGCATTGCTCATAACCAATGCCTCAGCCAGAAGGGTTGACGAGCATGGAGCAATGATGGTGGATCCTCCTTACACTATATTTCATAAGGATATGGTTTAATTGCACTTACACCCAAATTCACCCGCAAAGTCGTTTCAGAATTTCACCTAAATCAATCAATACATTTACCTGTGTTCTTTCCGAAACCACATGCCTCCTCAAGGGAATTGGACTGGCCTTGGCCTTTTAACTACAAAGAACAAAGCCAATTAGAAAGTCCCTGAGACTATTCATCACTACAGCAGAAAGAATCAGAGTCCATGCCATCTCCACCCAGAGTATCTGGCTGGGTTCTACTCTATCATCAGCTATCAAACCTTCCCCCTCCCCATGGGGTAATAGCTTATTCCACAAGAGCACAAGCAGTGATTATGGCATCACTTCAGGAGCTGCCTCTCTTTGATATCTGTAAAGTGGCCACTTGGGGTTCCATTCACACCTTTGCGATACATTATGCCCCAGTACAGGAGTCTGGTGATGTCTCCTTTGGGATGGCGCTCCTTTGCTCAGCTCTACCATCTATATTCTCATACCTCCTCCAACTTAGGTACTGCTTGTCAATCACCAACAGTGGAATACAATAGAGACCATCACTCAGAGAAGAAGAAGAGGTTACTTAATTGCAACTGGAGGTTCTTTGAGATGTGTGGTTGCTATCTGTATTCCACTACCCACCCTCCTCCTCCTCGGCTTCAGATCTTTTCTGAGTCACAGTAAACAAGGAATCAGAGAGATGATTGGTCCTCCCCTCCCCCTCCCACCTTTATCCCCTCGGTTGGAGGCACAAGGTGAGCCAGGGCACATGGTTGGACCAGTGGAAACTACTTTGACATTCTCTGGGCATATTGTGCACATGGGTAACCCACAGTGGAATACAAATAGGGCCACACATTTAGAACAACCTCTAATTACAGGTAAGTAACCTCCTCTTACCCTTCACATAACACAAAAACTAGGCTCACCTAATGGTTATGATTGATATTTTCATTAAAGCTGGTCAAAAAATGTCTGCTGATTTTTTTTTAATGGAAAATAGTGGAAATTGTCATGGGGAGTAAATTGAGGTTTTTTGTTGAAAATTTAAATTGCAATTTCTTTCACATAAAAATGTTGATGAAAATTGTTTATCTCAGCCCAAACTTTTCATAGGTTCAAAAAGGAAAACTCATTCCTCAGCCAGCCCTAATTAGCACAGGGCCTGAGTGTGGCCAGTCTAATGCTCCTGTGCAGGGAAATAGGAGGTGTTGGGCACTCCCATGCTCTGGCATTGACTATTCAGAGTAGGTACTGGTACACATGGAGGGAGAATAGCTTTCAGAGCCGCTACTGCCCCTTCCGCACAGGAAGGTGGGGAGGAAGTAGGCAATGTCCTGGTTCCACTCCATATGTGCCAGGGAAGTGACCTGAGGCATGGATAGGGCTGACACAGAAAGGATCACTGACCTAGACGGTAGAGTTAGGAGTGATTGAAGAGCTAGAGAGAAACGTGCAAATGCCTAACTAAGAGTTACCTCCTCTACAGGGTATGCTGTTGGGTCTGCCCCTTGCCTTCCCTTCCCCCCTGCTCCAAATGAAATGTTCTGCAGTGACCAGTTTCACTGCGGGGTCTGCTGAAGTCTGAGAACATTAATAATGTACAGCAGGAAATTCATACTGCAAAAAGAACTTAAAAATTAGATAAATGCAAAGAAGTTCATTTTCTTCAGACGCTGGTCATAACTGGGCTCCTCACAGCTGCTTTCTTTATGTGCCCCATTGTACTTGCAGGAGACTTATACCCCATTGCAATCAAGTAAGCTCCCTGCTACTAATGTTTGCTGTCACGTGTAACATTCTTTCCCACTGAGTGACTAAGTACAGTATGTAAATTCCTTGCAGCAGGGAAGGACTGCAAGAATGATCGTTGACTCCAAGTTGCCTGGACATAAATGGAAAGGTCTTCTATACAATCAGTTGGAAAGATGGACTTTAATGCGACTTTTCTTGTTTTAAAACATAGGCCGATAAGCAGTATGAATTCAAGAAGCTTGAGGCTGGATTCTAACTGATGGATGTTTGAGAGGAAGGTTTTGGATATACAGCACTGGAAGGCCACCAGTGAGGAGGAGACTATTTGGATAAGATTGCTTAAACACAAGATGTATCAACTTTCTAGGTTCCAAAAAACTGGCATGGCTCTAAACTAAGTAGGTGGAGGAAGAGTTTTCATCCAACTCAAATAATCTGACCTGGAGGGGGAGCAGCTAGAACAGCAAACAAGATGGTGGCTTAATCTAGCTCTGTGCAATAAAGGGGCATTAAGTGAAAGCAACTGAAGACGATGAAAAGAATCAAGCCATTCTGAATCGACAGATCTGGGCCATAGATATGAATTACCACCCACGGAGCCAGTTTTGAGAAGGCCAAAAAAAAAAAAAAGAAGACTGAAGAAAGCTGGCAAAGCCCAGCCCCAGAGAGTAGCCTTGAGGGTGAGGGGGCAAATCCATCAATGGAATCCAGCGCCATCAGCCTGCAGAACTTATTAGAAATTACTCTGCAAGATTGGTGATGTTGAACTGGACCCTAGTTATCCTGTAAAGAGACAGGACATTTGTCATGAACCACTTCAGAAAGTGTGACAGTTGATCCATATGTTTGCCTCTCACTACGTCAATTTGGAGAGGTGGTCCTACAATCTCTGGTCAAGTAGACACCAAGCCCACCTCCAGTTCGAACTGCTTGTGAGTCACCCAGAGTGGAATAGAGATGTGCAATCACGCAAAGAAGAAAAAACAGTTACCTACCTTTCTCTAACTGTTGTCCTTTGAGATGTGTTGCACATGTCCATTCCAGGACCCGCTCTCCTAACCCTCTGTTTCGGAGTCTTTCCAGTAAGAAGGAACTTGGGCAGTTGGGGGCAGCGCAGGCCTTTATACCTGCATGCAGTGGCATGAGACACCAGGAGGCGCTCATGCTGGTGTGACGGGTATTGCTGAGCAAAAACTCTCTGACAACTGTCCATGAGGCGTGTGTGCACATTCTACAGTAAATTGGATGTGCAACACATCTCAAAGAATAACAGTTACGGAAAGGTAGATAACCGTTTCATGTCGGAAACATTTGCTAATCTTTTCTATACTTTGTATACTTCAGAACATCCAAATCCAGAATTTATAATTATATAATTGAAATGTGTGAAACTACCTCATCTCTCTGAGGATGACGTGGCAGATCTTGATAGGCAAATGGCTGCAGAGGACGTTGAAGTTCTACTTAAGAATTTAAAATCCAGTGTAGCTCCAGCTCCCAATGAGTTTTCTAGAGAGTATTATAGAACTCTAAAACAAGTGTTAATCCCTATTTTAACTGACTTGCTTAATGCTACGTTTCAGGAGACAAGTTTCCAGATTCATGGGAAGAGGCAAAAACTGTGGCCTTTCCTAAAGAAGGAAAGGATCTTACCAACTGTGCATGATGTAGACCAATTTTGTTAATTAATTTGGATACTAACATTTATGCCAAGGTTTTAGCGAACCAATCATGTGTCCTCTTGCTCAAATTTGTTCATCTCACCAATCTGAATTTGTTGCTGGCAGGCAGCTTATTTGATAACATCAGAAGAATTCTGAATTTGAGCTATAACATTAATTCTAGCAATTCTTCCTGTGCACCCTTTCTTTGGATGCTGAGAAAGACTTTGACCAGCTGGAGTGAGAGTACCTCAGATAGATTTTTGGTAAAGTTTGGTTTTGGAAATCAGTTTTCTATGGGATTATTGCTCATCCTTGAGCTTCTGCTTTTGCTCATGGTCATCAGTCTCCTCCTTTCAGTTTGCCTAGGGATATAGAGAAGGGTTGCCCCTTATCCTGTCTGTTTGATTTGGCAATGGAATTATTTGCAATAATGAGAAACAGCCCCTAGGTAAAGGGCATCAAATCCTATTCTGGATTAAAACCCAAAATAACTTTGTATGCTGCTGCTGCTGTCCTGTTATATTTGAAGGATCCAGAAGCCTCATTAAACATGTTAGAACAGTTGATTTTGGATTTTGGGCAGGTATCAAAGCTTCAAAATAAGATACAGTAAATCAGATATTGTAGGAATTATTCTTACTGAAAGGTTGAAAACCAGCTGTCGGCACCTACATAAATGTAAATGGATAAAGGAATCTTTAAAATATTTAGGAATAAGTATTGTGGAGAAAAATACATCTTTTAAAAACAAATTACTCTCCACTGTGGAATAAAATAATAAAAGTGATGGAATGGAACAACTATGATATTTCTTGGCTAGGTAAGCTAGCTGAGATGAAGATGAATGTCCTCCTAAAGTTGTTTTTGTTTCAGTGCATCCCTGTTGGTACCCCTGATGTGACAGTAACACATGGCACGATGTGCTACTTAAATTCATATGGAAACAGAGTTCAAAAGTTCTGTTCAAGCCTACCAAATGGATTGGACTAGCTTCCCCTGATTTGGCTTATTATTATTATGCATCGCGATTTAAAAAAAGAGATGATCAGTTGGGTTAATGCTAGACTATCCAAACACTGGGTAGAACTCAAACAAGACTAGAGCCCAAGAGTAACTGTTGGGTTAAAAGAAATGTAGGTCACTAAAAATAAAAAAAATCACCCATTCATCCAGACCATCTTAGTAGCTTTGGACAAAAGGTTTAAATTCCTGTTGTCAAGACCCTCTCCTATAGAGACTTTAATAATCAGGAATTAATGTCTAGGAAATATCAAAGTGATACTCGTTGTGGGTAAGAGCTAGTATTACTCAATTTTGGACAGCTGGGTCCTGATCTGGACTCATACCAAAAGACAGGTAAATAACATACAGACCCCATAGGTTTAATATTTACAAGGCCAATATTTTATTGTGAAATCTGGATACAGGATGGCTCTGTCTAGATCTGTAGCCACATTTGAGATGTTGACCCAGGAGCAAGCTGCAACCAAAGATTTAATTTTTAAGATATTTTGATTGAAAAGGATGATGAGAAGAAAACAACCAAATGATAAGATTGGAAAGGGATTTGGACAAAGAAATTAATCTGGATACGTGGGCCGCTGTATGGAAATGGGGATGTACATCTTTTATTTGTGTGGCTCATAAGGAGATTTTTAATAAATTGTTATATAGATGGCGTTTGACTCCAGTTAAGATCCATCATATTTTTGCTTGTAGGAAGATGCTCTGTTGTAGGGAAAGGGATTAGGTGATTTGGAGAAGAAATTATTTAAGAAATTCATCGTATGACAAAATGTCATAGAGATCCCCTGACCTGCTTACTCAGTGCTCTAGTAAATGATCTACATTTTACACAGAGCGACAAATTGATTTCTTTTTTATTGTTAGCAACAAGAGTTGTTGCATTGCACATTATTGGAAAAATATGACTTCTCCTCCTATGGAATCGGGATGTAGGAAAACATGAAGTGTCCTTGTAATGGAAAAGTGTTCTCACCAAGTGCGCACAGAAGAGACACACCAAAAAGAGGAATAGGCGCTTAGAAATTTGGTCATGATTTTTAGCATACTCAGGAGGATTGCTCCCCAGCCAGCAAGCCAGAATCTCTCAGGTTCTTTGAATATTAACCTGATCCTGAATAAGTAATGTACATGTAGTATATTAATATTTTATTGTAACTTTGTCTTAATAAAAGTAAAAAAACACCTGAGCTTTATTATCTAAGGAATTATCCTAGTTTGAGGTGTCAGTAGAGATTTTGAAACAAATTGATAGATTAAACAGTAGTAAGACACCAGGACCATTGGTATTCTCCCAAGTGTTCTGAAGGAACTCAAATATGAAATTGCAGAACTAACAACTATGGTATGTAACCTATTGGTTAAATCAGCCTCTGTACCAGATGACTGGAGGAAAGCTAACATAAAGCTGACTTTTAATGTCTCCAGAGATGATCCTGGCAATTACAGGCTGGCAAACCTAACTTCAGTTCCAAGCAAATTGGTTGAAACTATAGCAAAGAACAGAATTATCAGACACATAGATGAACATAATACGTTGGGAAAGAGTCAACACTGCTTTTTGTAAAGAGGATTCATGCCTCACAAATCTATTAGAATTCTCTGAGGGTGTCAACCAGCACATGTTCAAGGGGGATCCAGCTCATACTGTGTACTTGGACTTTCAGAGGCCCTTTGACATAGTCCCACAACAAATGCTCTTAAGCAAAGTTAGCAGTCGTGGGATAAGAGGAAAGGTTCTCTCATGAATCAGTAACTGGTTAAAAGAGAGCAAGCAGAGGGTGGGAATAAAAAGTCAATTTTCATAATGGAAAGAGGTAAATAGCAGGGTCCCCTGGTGATCTGTATCAGAAAGAGTGCTGTTCAAAATATTCCTAAATGATCTGGAAAATTTGCAGACGATACTAAATTATTCAAGATAGTAAAGTCCAAAGCTGATTGAGAAAAATTACCAAGGGATCTCACAAAACTGGGTGATTGGGTGACAAAATGGCAGCTGAAATACAATGTTGATAAATGCAAAGTCAGGCACACTGGAAAAAAATAATCCCAACTATGCACACAAAATGGTGGGTTATAAATTGGCTATTACACTCAGGAAAGAGATCTTGGAGTCAGTGTGGCTAATTCTCTGAAAACATCTGCTCAGTCTGTGGCAGCAGTCAAAAAAGCTAACAACTATTTTGGCACCAGTAGGAAAGAGAGAGATATTAAGACAGAAAATGCCACTATTTAAATCCATGGTATGCCCACACTTTGAATACTGCGTGCAGTTCTGGTTGCCGCATCTCAAAAAAGATACATTAGAACAAGTACAGAAAAGATGAATAAAAATGGTTAGAGGTATGGAAACACTTCCAGATGAGGAGAGACTGTTCATCTTAGAAAAGAGCTGACTAAGAGGGGAATATGATAGAAATCTATAAAATCATGAATGCTATGGAGAAAGTGAATAAGGAAGTGTTATTTACCCCTTCACATAACCCAAGAACCAGGGGTCACCCAATGAAATTAATAGGCAGCAGGTTTAAAACAAACAAAAGAAAGTACCTCTTCACAAAATGCATACATGACCTATGGAACTCGTTGATGGGGATGCTGTAAAGGCCAAAACTGTAACAGGTTGAAAAAAGAATTTGGTAAGCTGATGGAGGATAGGTCCATCAATGGCTGTTAGCCAAGATGGTCAAGGATGCAAGCCAAGCTCTGGGCGTCCTAAACCTCAGACTGCCAGAAGTTGGGACTTGATGAAAGGGATGAATCATTCAAAAACTGCCCTGCTCTGTTCATTCCCTCTGAAGTCGCTATCGGAAGACTGGTACTGGGCTTTGGTTTGTACCTAGTCTACACTGGTTTGACACAGTATGGCCGTTACGTTCATATTGAAGCCTAAATGCCAGGGAGCAACAGCTATGAGAAGTGACTCTGTGAGGCAGGCTCTGGTAAGGGAAGAGCTCCCTGTGGATGGCAGAAGAGCCAGAGGTAAGTATGAACCTTTGTGTTGTCGTGATGGACTTTACTGGAGGGTGGGTACGACTAAGAAAGAGTGTCTGTAAGGGGCCCTGAAGAGGGAGAACAGAGAAAGGCGGTAGCGAAGGGAACTCTGGCCGTGAGGGACCACTCAGGAAGTGACAGCCCTGTTACAGCATGTATGAGAATGGAATGTTGAAATGTTTGATCATTTTTTAAATGAAAAATTCTGGTTTTCTGATTTGAAATAACTTTTTATTTCAAAATTTAAGCTAATTATAGTAAAATATAATAAAAATGGTCAAAATTGAAACAAAATGTTTCAAAATTATAAAAATGAAACCTTTTGATTGACCTGAATCAAAATTTTTTTTTCCAGATTTTTGGTTTGTGAAAAATTTCAAGATTTTGACTTTTTGTCCTGATTTGGAGTGGGAAAATGTTTTGATATCTCAAAAATGTTCATGGGTTCGAAAAATTGTTTCCCACCCAGCTCTGTACAAAACAGTGGGTCCAGCTGATGTGCTTCTTTCAGTGTTGAAGCAATTAGCTAAAGAATTTATCAATTTGGCAATTATCTTTGAAGGCTCCTGTAGAGGTACCAAGAGATTGGAGCAAAGCAAATGGGGTGGAAACAGAACATCCCTAATGTTCCCCACTCACATTGGTTATACATCAGCATAACTCCATGGGTTTCAGTGGTCTAGTGCTTCCTTATTTCATTGCTTGATGCTGCCTGTGGACTACCACAAATCCCATTGTCCACTTTTTGGGGGAATTGCCTTTCTGGGGGAATTGCACCTTCCTCTGAATATCTGCATGAGGTAAATGACTTTTCCCCTAGACTTTTCCCCGTGTATTTTCCAAAGCTGAACCTCCCTGTGTTGTCCTTCTTCTCACAATTGTAGCTTGCTTTGGTTTCCTGTGTAGTCTTTCTCAGTCCTTACTGGTGTTTTCCAGCACCTCCGTATTTAAGATCATCTGCACATTTCATTACCGTGCTGCTCACGCTCTCTGCCTGGCTCATTACTAATATCTTCAGTGAGACTTTACATTTTATGTGGAAGAGAATAGAGACGTAAGGAGGGAGAGGAATTATTTAGTGGGGCCTAAGACGAGTAACAAGAAGTAATGGAATGAAATGAATAGGGGGTAAATTACTGAAGCTAAATGTTTGGGGGAAAAGGTCCTGGCAACAGCTCTATTGGTTGTAGAATAGTTACTCCATGGAAGTTATGGATGTCACATCGCTTGGGCCATGTGAAACTAGGCAGGACAAAACAAGCGGCCAGGCCTCCAATTGGTATAAATGAGTGTAACTCCATTGGAGTCAATGGACCAGATACTCCGCTGGTATAAATCAATGAACTCCTTCTGCATCCATGGATCAGATTCTCTCTGGGTATAATTGAGGGTATCTCCAGTGATTTATGCCATCTGAGAATCTGGCTGTAGGTAAGCTGATTAGGTTAACTCTTCATGCCCTGCCTCTTCATAGTGAGAGCAAATCAGTGCAAAGGATGGCACTTTCATGCACAGAGTTGCACAAGGGCTTTGCAGTGGAATACACGGTGAATGGTATCCCAGGGAACTCGAGTTAGCCTTAGGACTGGATTTTGTTCAGGTTTGGCGGTCACTGAATTTTAGCTTTCCATTGCTGTTCCACAAAAGTGTCAACCAAGGGCTGTTTTTATGTTTTAATCTTGGGTGGAGGGCTGTAAATTCAGACTGTGTTAATGGGATATTGCCTTTAAGAGCCAGAGCATAAGGGAATGGCCCCATTGACTCCTGTAGCTACATACTGTTCTATTGTACTGAATTTTATATCTGCTGTTATAAGTGATCAGAAGCTGTGCTGGAATGTGTATTAAATGTGTTATTAAGTTAGAATGTCACTTTCTCAGGTATCATGTATTTATTTGTAGAGGGCTTGTGGGCTCTCGATATGTTACTTTGGAGAGCAACTTAAGTGTTAGACCACCCTAAAGCATCCAGCTGGTTCCAATATATATTGCTTAGGTGAGATAGCACAGGCAACAATGCAGCACAATAAAAAGTACAAGAGAGCTTCCACTGTTGGCTAGGACCTTCTGCTTGCCGCTTTGCTGCTGTCTGGATTGGCTCTGTTGACTGCTGGGCTTAATCTGATATGGGAAAGGCAATTTCTCCCCATTGGAGAGCAGGATTGGAGCACAGCCTGTATGCAAGCGAGGAGAAGTTCGGTGGGGGGGAGGGCAGCTTAAGTATGGCCTCCACTTTATGCAGGCAGTATTGTTTTTTGGCTGCACAGGCCACCTCTCCATCACCTGCTTCTGTGTGGAAAGGGGTGGAGGAAGGGGGAGCTTATCCACCCAGCTAAAATGCACCATCATCTCTGAAAGACTGTCTGTCCATTAACTGCAGGTTTTAGTGTGACTGGCAGAAGATATGTTAAGATGGAGATTTTCACTGGACCTAAGGGAGTTTGGTGCCTATCAAATTTCAATGGGATTTGGGGACCAAACTCCTGTACGCTGCTTTGAAGATCCCAGTCTAAATTATTTCTGGTAGGCTCAGCAGACCCTGTCTTAGGCCCTGCAATGGGGTATAGACCCCATGCTGCAACAGCAAGGATAGAGGTAATAGACAGATCAAATATCCCTCCAGCTGCAACTGAGGCCTGGTCTACACTACGCGTTTAAACCGATTTTAGCAGCGTTAAACCGATTTAATGCTGTACGCGTCCACACTACAACGCTCTTTATATCGATATAAAGGGCTCTTTAAATCGGTTTCTGTACTTCTCCCCAATGAAAGAAGTAGTGCTAAAATTGGTATTACCATATAGGATTAGGGTTATTGTGGCCGCAAATCGACGGTATTGGCCTCTGGGCGGTATCCCACAGTGCACCACTGTGACCACTCTGGACAGCAATCTGAACTCGGATGCTGTGGCCAGGTAAACAGGAAAAGCCCCGCGAAATTTAGATTTTCATTTCCTGTTTGCCCAGCGGTTCTGGGCTACGATCATGCACTGGGTGGCTATGCAGGCCTCCAAGAGCAGAAAGAAGAGGGCGTCCAGCATAGGACCGGTACCGGAGATTACTGGGTGGGCGACTCGTGATCCGTTGTATTGGAGGACACACATCTGTTCTATTCGAGCTAGCGTTCCGTACACCATGAAGGACGAAATGTCGAAAGGGGAGAAATAAAAGATTCGTTCGGTCACGGCTACACGTGCTGCATGAACAAAGTGCTAACGGGGAAGCCAGCAGACTGCATCATGGGACGCCATGGAGGGAGTGTTGAGTACTGTAGGTAATAGCTACTCCCACAGGTGCCGACCAGCCAGTCTGCACCGACAAAGTATCTGCTTTCTGTGCCTGTAACTCCAATGCCCTGTAGGGTTCAGACGAATCATATGCTTGGCATAGTTTCCAGTGATATATGGCCTTCCGCAGTTTATCCCTCCGGCCGCCCAGGGGTGCCGGTGTGGCGGCTGGACCACTGAGAGAATCAGGAATAATAGGAGTGGTGGTTCTGACGTCTTCAGTGTGTCACCGCTGAGTGTTAGCTGAATCTGCGTGGTGAGATGGCTTCGCAATGCCTGCGGGCAGTGATCGCGCACCGTAATTCACTCTGGCTGTCCTCTCTCCTTTGGTCGGCGATGTGTGCAGTAGGACCTGTAACCGTGCCTATGCAAGCCATGAGAGCTTCCTATGCTGATAACTGCTGAATACCCCGGTCTAGGCCGTGAGTGAGGCGCGCCATGAGGGGGTGGGTGGGGCGGCCTGGTAAAGAGATAGGATAGTTCTCGTCATCCAGTAGATGGTACTGAACGGCTGGTATGTGCTCGCTTATTATCGACGCAGAGGCTGAGTGGCTGAGCTTGACTAGCCCCTCGCCTTTCATGTGTAGTGAAAAATTCTCTGTACTGCCTGACTATTCAGCGGCGACGGATGCTGGGTGTCTTCCGCGTCCCCCACAGAACCGACTAAGCGCTGCTTTGCCTGACTATCATGAGCACTGGAGGCTGCTCCCCTCATTTTTATTGTCACTAACTCAGTGGTTTTCTTATTCCGGGCACGTGCGAGAGCGAGAGCGAGCACGAGAGGCTGGGCGACACTGCACGGGTAGGCACGCGCAGATAGGTTTCAGCTGGCGGAGGGATGGAGAGCTGAATCAGGGTGGGTGGTTGTTTTGCTAGGGCACCTCCCATGAATCATGGCATATGTACCAGTGATATCACTTATTCTCGGTGAGGATCTGGAGCACATTGGAGCACAGCTGTGCGCTCGGAAACACTGGTTCTCACTAGTTACATTCTACCTCCAAATTCTAGGCAGGACTGACTCCTGGATTTTATGAGAACCATAAATAGAGGGGATCTGACAGGACGGGCATGTCCAGTTTGCTTTCGACAGCGCTCGCGCCCTGCCAAACTCAGCGCAGGTGCATCCCATGAGAGAACAGAAAACCAGAGGACAGATAATCATCACAATCTCGTAGCATGGCAATTGTCGAGCGCTGGCAGCAGATGGTACACAGCTTGAGAGGAGACTGAATGACGGCCCGTCTCGCTAGCACTTGCAAATAGCTAATGAGCTGCCCTGGTTGCGCGGCTGGGCGAGTATCACCCTCCCCCCCTTCGCGGGGTCTCGGAGTCAGCCCAGTACTAGCATACGGGTGACTGTAGAAAAAAAAAACAAAAATGCTGAACGGGCTCGCAGGCTGCCGGCTATGGCACCTGCCGGGCAATGCCAGGGACAAAAGGCGCGAAATGAGTTTGTCTGCCGTTTTGCGTTGCGCGAGGGAGATGGAACTGACTGATGATCCTATTAGTACGGCCAACGAACACCTGTCTAGCATAATGATTCTGGCTCTGCCGCCATTGCAGCGCACCTGGCGCTCTCAACCCGAATTCTAGAGGTGGAGGTAGATGCGCGCGGGAACCTTCATGCGGATAGGATGCTACTCTGGAAACTACTAGCTACCCGCCAGTGCACAACGCGTCCGGATCCGACTCGCGCTTGTCGAGTTTTGGTGCTCTGCTAGCCGCTTCAGGAGGCCAGTCGAATGCACACTGCCGAATTAATGTGCTTAGTGTGGCCATGTGCACTCGACTTTATACAATCTGTTTTATAAAACCGGTTTATGTGAAATCGGAATAATCCCGTAGTGTAGATGTACCCTAAGGGGCCAATTAGCAGCAGCTGGGATAAAAGGCTGCAGCTCAGCCAGAGGTGGGTTGCTGCCAGAGAAGGTGAGAGTGGCCTTGAGGCAGCTCGTCAATAGCAGGCTGGGAAGAAGCTGCATGAGGAGACAGGACTCCAGAGCAGAAGTAGCGCAGACAAGCAGGAGAAAGGTAGGAGCAGCCCAGTCAAGTGGTGACGGATTGTAAGGAGCGGTGCTTATCTACCTAACCCTAGGTTCCTGGGCTGGACTCCAGGGGAGATGGTGGGCCTGGGTTCCCCTCCCCTTCCACCAGTCATTCCCGTCTTGTTAAGAGGCAGAGACCGACAAGTCCCCAGATGGGATCAGAAGGCCTGGCGTAAAAGCTATTAGACTTCGGGTTTTCTGGTTACCCCAGAAGGGGACTGAACAGGAAGATGACCTGGCCGAGGATCCTAGGGTTGCCAGGTGTCTGGTTTTCAACCAGAATGCTTGGGTGAAAAGGGACCCAGGCAGCTCCAGTTGGTGGCGCAGCAGGGCTAAGGCAGGCTCCCTGCCCCCCCTGCCTCCGTGCGGATCCTGGAAGCGGCGACACGTCCCTTTGGCCTCTAGGTGCAGGGCCTGCCAGGGAGGCTCTGAGTGCTGGCTCCACAGCTCCCACTGGCTGGGAACCATAGCCAGTGGGAGTTGAAGGGGCAGCGCCTGTGGGTGAGGGAAGCATGCGGAGCCTCCCTGGTTGCCCCTGTGCCTAAGAGCCTGAAGACATGTCGTGGTTTCCGGGAGCTGCCTCAGGTAAGCACTGCCCGGATCCTCCCCCGCACCCCGAGCTCCCTGGCCAAGCCCTGAGCCCCCTTCTGCACCCAAACTCCCTCCCAGAATCTGCACCCCCTCCTGCACCCCCACTGCCTGCTCCAGCCCTGAGCCCCTTCCCACACACCAAACTCCTCATCCCTGGCCCCAGCCCAGTGAAAATGAGCAAGTGAGTGAGGATAGGGGAGAGTGAGTGATGGGGGGAGGGGGAAAGGAGGGGGGGTGACTCAGAGAAGGAGTGGGGCCTCAGGGCAGGTGGCAGGGCAAGGATGTTCGATTTTCTGCAAACAGAAAGTTGGCAACCCTAATCAGGCCATGGGAGCTGCAAACCTTTATAGCACCAGGTGACAGACACCAGGGGGCACTAGAGCAGAACTCTTGCAATACTATGTCTTAGCATGTGAGGATGCTCTTGTGATGGCTTCACACAGTCACAGGGCCCCATATTTCTCCCAACACACTTACAACCTAGGTTCCACACCTCTAGGTATCAAAGGCCTTGTCCTGACCAGCTCCTGCATCTCTCTTCAGGCTCTCAGCTCTCTCCTCACATGCACACCTGTTTGCAACACTCTGCAAAGCTTTGAACCCCAGGAAATGATAACCATGTATAAGCTATGCACTAGGTTAGGGGGAAAGCTCAGATATTCTATTTGCAGGCTGAGCGGCATCCTCCACATGGGAAATAGCCAGCAGCCCACCTGGGAAAGGCATGTGTGTATGAAGGGGGTGGGGGTGGGGGTGGGGGCTGGAGAGAGAGGTGCAGAGTGACAAGAAGAGAAAGATCAAGGAGGAACATTAGCCTGAAAAACCTGGTGACCAAAGGCAGCATCTGGTGAAGATGCTGTATCTGCATTACCTTAAATGAGAAGAAACACTTTTGAGTTCTCAGGGCTCGTAGCTGCTACCCATTTGTACTTAAACTCTACTAAAAAGTCACCTTGAAGTCTAGACCACACTGGGAGTGCATCAGCTGGAAGGGGGAATGTATCAGACAGGTGTGAATGATAGAGTGTGAAAGGTGATAATGGAAACTGTTTAGCAATCTCAAGTATAGCTGTTTGCAAATAGTGGTCCATTAGGCATAATAGAATAAAGTGCAAAGTCCTCCCTCCTGCTCCCAAAGAACCCCCAAGCTCCCCTAGGAGTTTGCACAGCACTCAGAATGTGCCAGGTACTTTACAGACATACAAGACACAAGGCCAAATTCTGTTGATTAGAAAATGTAGAAGGGGGTTTAAATCAGGGCAGAATTTGGCTTACAGTCCCTGTCCAAAGGAATATAAAATCTATATCCCTGCTTGAGAACCACATGATACAAATGTTCATGCATTGTAAAGCTTCTGAGCTCAAACATTAGAAGCAAATAAAGTTAGCTCTGCCATGCTGCACATCAGATGTGCCCTTTCAGAGGAAAGCTGGTCTTGTGGCTAAGGTACGAGACTCAAATTCAGATTTAAGTTCAATGTTCTGGTCTGCCACAGCATTTGTGCACGATGTTGGGAAAATCTCTTACTCTCTTTGACCCTTATTTCCCCATCTGTAAAATGGGAACAATAGTTCGTCCTTTGCCTGTCTTGTCTACTGTTAGCTTTTTGGGGCAGGGGACTCTTTTTCTTATACTGTGTTTTGCACAGCAGCCAGTAACAATAGGTCCTTGTTTGCTGCTTTAAAGTGCAGCTGTGATGCAACTAGTACTAAGGTACAGGACAGGTTAATAACAAAGAGTAACACGTAACCTTTTACATTAACACAGGGAAAAACTAAAAATGAAATTGAAATAATATTGCCAGAGCAATCTTAACTTTTACAATTTCCTGACCATTCCAAATGCTTGATCTTCAGCCTCCGTGTTGCCTTAGTGTTATTTCTTTGCATTTCATTTCCTAAGGTGCCCTAAAGAACAGGGAGAAAAAATCTGGAGGTAATTCACTGGTTCATTTTACAAGCTGTGCTGGCTTCTCCAACAGACCTTGTCAGTCCTTTGAACCAGCAGCTGTGCTCATAGAGCCTGACCCAACACACACCAAAGTCAATGGAAAGACTCCTAGTGACTTCAGTGGGCTGTGGACCAGGCTTAGTAGCTGTGCACCTGGAGCCTGAGCCAAAGGCCATTTCAGTGGAAGGACTTTCTCTGGCTTCAGTGGGCTCTGGATCAGACCCATAGAGCTCAACTGCATACTCAAGCTGGGGAATAATGGGGCATATGGAGCAGTCTTCAGTATAGAGAACCCAGAGTTTAAAACCTCCTGGGTCATGCCTCTCAAAAGACATGCAATTGGCCCCCAAAATCATGAGATTCTCCCCCACGGATTATATTTTGGTGTTGGTCACTTCTGCTGTTTCATGTGAGCTCCCCCACTCCAGTGTGTGTGTAATAATCACAGTGCTGCCAGCTTCCCCAGCCGTAGAGAGGGATTTGGGCCCCCCGAGGTAGGAGCTCTGCTGAACGAAACGAGCGGGGTTCACATGATGGAGTATAAAATGCTGTCTGATGAAGCAGAGCTTCCAGCCTCCCCACAAATTCCAGTTAGTTAATTCTGTGCCTCCCATCCACACATCTGCCCGTGCCCTCCCCCCCGCTGCACCGCATTCTCCTTCCCAGGATGGAGAGGGGATAGGAGAGGTGGGGATAGGGTGACAAGACAGCAAGTATAAAAAATTGGGATGGGCTTGGGGGCAAGAGGAGCCTATATAAGAAAAAGCCCCCAAAATTGGGACATCTGGTCACCCTGGGGAGGGGGAGCAGGGAGCAGACCGATCCATTGCTCAAGGGGGGAAAGGGGGGCAGATTTACCCATTGCTCATAGGGGGGAAGTGGAGCAGAGAGCAGACTGACCCTTTGCTCTTGGAGGAGGGGTGAGGAGTAGGCTCACCCATTGCTTGGGTGAGGACGGGGCAATGGGGCTGAGCCACCCCAAGTTGCTGGGCTCTCTCTGTTCCCCCTCCCCCTCCCCAAGGCCCTGTGTGCTCTTGTATGGGGGGCATAGAGCTCTGCCTGCCTGCTGCTTCAACTCTGATTGGCTGCTGTGGCCTGAAGGCAGGGAAGCAGCCAATCAGTGGGGTGTTCTCAAGGAGGCCTGAAATGATGTGGATGGGTGGCCCTGGACCAGGGCTAGCGCCACACGAGTGAGGCTTGCATTTGAGTGACGCCCACACCGCCCCACAGCTGCAGGCCGCAACGGCAGCACTTTGAGGTCATCAGGTTTTTCGCACTAAGCACTTTCACCCTCAGTGAAAGCCTGGCCTGTGCAACAGTTCAGCCTTCAAGCATCAGCCTTTTCCCTCTCTGTAGTTCTACTTCTAATAATAAAAAGTGTTCTGGGAATTTTTTTGAATGGGAAAAGTTTCTCACCCTTGCCAAGCTCAGAAGTGGTGGAACAGATCTGAATCAAACTCTTGCACATAACAAAAAAAAAAAAAAAAAGTCCTTCTTCAGACAAGAGCCCAAGCATGGAAAATGTTATCCTGAAAAGTGAATGCCTTGCAAAGTGACGAGCATGTGGAAAGAAGTGATTAAAGCTGAAATGGTTTTACAGACTCAAACCCAGCAGGTACTACCAAGAACCTGTTATAAATCCTGGATTGCACCCAGCTAAAAAGGCTGTGCTACGAGCAAGTGCCATTGACCAGGAATCTGAACCAACACCAAACCCACAGGCAGTTCCAGAGTTAAAAAGCAGCCAAACAAAATGAGAGGAGGCTTTCCAAAAGGTCAGCCAGGGAGCCAGATACGGACCCAGACTCCCTTTAAAAACGACGCCCCAGTGACTGGTATGTGGCTGGGTCAAATCCCACAGCTAGGGCCTGCTCCAAAGTCTGCTCCACTCAATGGTTTTTGTTCTAATGACTCCAGTGGTCTGTGGACAATGTCCTTAATGTGAAGCCAGAACAAAAGAATGACCCTTTGCTACAGAAAGGCAGAGGAAGAGTCAGTACAAAGCAAGAGCAAGGATCACCTGGGCCAATTGCCCTTTGAAGGAAAAATTATTCTATTGGGGAAAGCGGAGATGTGCGTAGCTAGAAGTGTGCAACTGTAAAAATGCTGGGGATTAATGTGATGAATTCACACACTGATAATCATAGATTCCAAGGCCAGAAAGGGCCAATAAGGCATAAACTGAACTGGACACAGTATTCCAGTAGTGGTCATACCAGAGCCAAATGCAGATTTAAAATAACCTCTTTCTCTTACTCAAGGTTCCCATGTTAATGCATCCCACGATTGTACTACCCCTTTTGGCTACAGCATCACACACGGAGCTCATATTCAACTGATCATGACCCCCAAATCTTTCTCAGAGTCATCGCTTCCCAGGACAGGGTCTCCCATCCGTAAGTAAGTCCTATATTCTTTGTAAACCTTGGTGTATACATTTACATGTAGCTGTATTAAAATGCATATTGTTTGCTTGAGCCCAGCTTATCAAGTAAACAAGATTGTTCTGAATTACTGTCCAGTCCTTTTTATTATTTACCACTCCCCCAATGTTTGTGTCATCTGCAAACTTTGTCAGTGATTTTATGTTTTCTTCCAGGTAACTGATAAAAATATTAAATAGCACAGGGCCAAGAACCAATCCCTTTAGGACACCACTAGAAACACACCCTTCAGTGATGATTCCCCATTTACAAATACATTCTGAGACCTGTTTTTAATCCAGTTAATATATGCTGTGTTAACTGTATATCTTTCGAGTTTTTAATCAAAATGTCATGTAGTACCAAGTACCTTTATTAACCAAACTTGTAATATCATCAAAACATATATCAATTAGTTTGACAGGATCTATTTTCCATAAACCCATGTTAATTAGTATTAATTACATTACCCTCCTTTAATTCTTTACTAATAGAGTCAAGTATCAGCTACTTCATTATTTTCCAAGGATCAATGTCAGACTGCTAGACCTATAATTACCCTGGTCATCCATTTACCCTTGTGGATGTGGCACAACGTTAAAAATCAGCATTAACAATACAGTGAGTTTCTCAGCCAGTTTTTAAAAAACTCTTGGATGCAGATTATTGAGACTGCTGATTTAAAAATGTCTAACTTTTGTTAGACTGTATCTGCTGTTTAACATACTCCTGAGATACTAGTGGAATGAAACGGGTCTTATCATGTGATATGACTACATCATCTGTTTTTTCCCACCTACAGAACAGAAATATTTATTGAACACATCTGCTTTTTCTACATTGTTGTTAATAATTCTACCATTTCCATCTAGTAAAGGACCAATACCTTTGTTAGAACTCTTTTTGTTCCTAATATACTTTAAAAACTCTTTATCGTCCTCAACTCTGCTGGCCATAGAATTCTTCTTGTGTCTCTTTGCTTCCATTATCAGTTTCCTACAATTTCTAGCTTCTACAGCCTATCCCTTTCTGGATTGCCACTATAATAACTGGAGTAGAGCCTGGTAGCCCCAACTGGACTCACCTCTTGCTATTCTAAAGGGGAGAGTATGGACTAATTTAAGAATCTTTTAACCTACAAACACTTACGTGCTCCAGTCAGATATGCATATAATTCTAAAAGCGCCTGGATCTAAGAACACTCACTTGTAATTGATCCCAATTCTCATTATATGAGAGAGCATAGCTGATGGGGATTTTCTGTACACATAATAGACATGAAAATGCACAAATATACAGTACCAGTGTCCACCTATTCAAATCTATCCTCAAAACACAAGTCCTCCACCAAGCCTACCAACAATAATCCACCAGCAAAATTAGCAACAAAAATCTGCACTGCATAGAGATTGGATATTCCCTTCCATAACTCATTTGTCAGGCCACTTCTAACTATAAGTTCTTTGGGGTATGCACCCTGTCTACCCTCTGTGTAGTGTACAGCTCCAAGCCCCTTGTTAGAATTAATCAAATAATAAATAATCTTCATAACTGTGAAAAATACATTTAAGAGCAAAAGTGGCATCCTAAGACAATGTGCTCTGAGTCAACAAGAGGCCTTGTTTGGTACCAGCATCTGTCTATCACTAGCTCTCTGGATTACACAGAGGATCTGGATAACATGAATGGACAGGCCATATGATATGTGTATTTTTTACAGTACTATGTTACTGATCGGATAGACATTTTTACACTGTAGCTAGATGGGGCGGGGAAGATGCTAGGCTGCTCAGTTGGGCAGCTGATATACACAGCACCATCTAGGTCAGTCTGAAATTCAGCAAAATTGTTTGCTCCGGCCTCAAATTCTGCCAGAGCCCTACAGATCAAAGCAATATAAATATTGGCTTGACAGCGCAGTAATTTTCAGAGGCTGTGTGGTTCAATTGATAGGGCCCTGCACTCGAAATCATGAGAGCTGGATTCTGTTCCTACCTCTCCCACTAACATACTGTATCATCTAGCGCAAGAAATGTTGTGTCCTGGGGGCTATTTGTCCTCTCACTCTTTGTCTTGTCTTTTCAGAGTGTCAGTACTTCAGTGCAGGGACTGGATCTCACTGTGTGTTTACAACAGCCTGCACAATGGGGCTCCAGTCTCAGTTGCGTCCTCTCAGTACAAAGAACCAATAATACTAACCTTAAAGTTCACACCACCTGGCAAAAAGTTTTTTCCTCATATGACAAAGGGCTTCATAGATCAGTTTCCCCCTGCCTTTTCTCTATAGGCTTCCAAAGATTTTGTAACAGTGTTTCATAACAACCTGCAGTACTTACCATGAAATGCCACTCAGCATTTTAAGACAACTGCAGACTTATTTCTCTGGAAGGAGTAGTAAATGCAGGATAGTTTGTGGTGACACCAATGCATTATCTAACACTAACACTGTAAATAACTTGTCACCCCAGAATGGCTTGCATAGTGAAGAACTGCAAGTAACTGCTTTTTTATGCCTGATAAAGCTGCCCCCGACTGGGAGAATCTGGGAGAAACAAATTGCCTCCTCCAGGATGTCCTTTATAGAATATGATGTGGATTGAAAATATAGTTAGCACTTATTATGATTTGCATTATAGCACCACTTAGAGGCCCTAGGTGATATCAA
This sequence comes from Chelonoidis abingdonii, assembly GCF_003597395.2. Lineage (NCBI taxonomy): Eukaryota > Metazoa > Chordata > Testudines > Testudinidae > Chelonoidis > Chelonoidis abingdonii. The sequence goes on from NC_133778.1 coordinate 827,266, forward strand.
GAGGCGCTGATCCTCTTTGGTGCTGTACACGCACATATTGAGAGACAGCCCTGGCCCCAAAGAGCTGTCTGTCTAATCTGACAAATGAAGTATTTTTTATCCCCATTTTACAGATTTGGAATAGAACCCAGGTGTCTCACTAGTGTGCTGACCGGATCATTCTGCCTCTCTGTAGAGTCAATGGGGATGGGTCTTCTGAATGATCTGTGAGCAGACTAACAGTAGGGAGAGGATTCTGACTTTAGACTGGAACTTCCGGCTTTTTGAGTTGCTAAACTCCTAAACTAAACCGAACATCTCCCAAGAGGAACACATTTCCTGGGAACTCTCTCACTCTGATAGCTCTGAAATCCATAATGTTTTACTTATTGTAGCTGGGAAAGCAGTGCAAAGTACCCATGGGGGCTGTCTGGGTTAAATAAACAAAATTAAAAATAACTAGCAGTCAAAGCTCTAACACGTGGAGGTCAATCTACTCCTGGAGCTTCCCCATGTAGTGAGTCAATGGAAGATGGATCAAGTTTTCTGTTGTGGAGGGGAGGAGGGAGCCTTCGAAGCAAAAGAAAGGACATGAGGTCCCACCAAGATCTGCCTCACAAATCCATCAACGATTTAATTTCAGAAGAGATACTGGGGCTTTATACAGCTGTCAGCAGCATTCTTCAGGTTACACTGCTACATAAAAGGGAGTGTTAGAACTTGGGACTTAAACTAAACAGATTTCCTATAGGAAACACACACAAAATTACATTGCTTCTAAAGTTACTTCTATAGACATTTTCCTTGAGAAATATTTCTCCCTGGAAAAATAAATTCACAGGATGCAATTAAAACAGTTATATGTGTGCGTTGGAATGGCCCCCTCTTAAGTGCTTCACCAAATGCACCACTAAATAAAGGAATGAAAGCCAGCTTTGTTTAAATCTGTTAATAACAATGTTTATTAATTATAAAACGGGGCATTGTTCTGTTAGTTTATGGGTATGAAAATAGCCTTTAATAAGACTCAGGCTGGAGGTATTCTGCACTGCAATTGTCTGCAGTGCTAAATGACTTTGAAAGTCCACAACAAAAAGCAGTAGATAGTGCTAGAATGTTGACTTGACAAGTGAAGTGTATATCAAATTCCATACACTGTGGATTCGATTAATAAACCTACTGCTTAAGTCTGCCTTTCTTGTTTTTTTTCCTTATTTTTAATTTTATTTTTTTTGTAATTAGAGCTGTACTAATTTTGACTTTATATTTTGGGAAGAAAAGCATGACTATTTTTTAAAGTTTGTCCCTGCACTAAGTAGGGTACATTCTGGTTCACCAAGTGCACTTTAACATGATGTGAAGAAAAAAAGAAACCACACAAAAAACAGCATAAATGCAAAATCTACTCACCATTTTCACTGGCGGTTGGCAAACTGGTTGGCATAAAATAACAACTTTGTGCCCATAAAACTTTTACTCAAGATTTTGAAAAATTTGGTGAAAGATGCCAACTTTTCATCCATGACTTTTGGGTTTGGGGGATACCATAGATGAGAAGCACTGAAATAGCAAAAGAGAAAGCTCTGTATTTATAGCCCTGCAAAATATCCCTAAGAGGCTACTCCATAAGAATATGCGATCTGATGCTTCTGACCAGTGGAAGGGATGTCACTGATATTAAACATGCGGGCTGAGATATCGCTGTTTGTAAAGCTGCTTTTTGCATCACTGTGCATTACGATGTTTAACTGCAGGGGCAGGAACTCTTGTGGATTTGGCATTGCCTAACTGAAGAAAAATACTCTGTCATCCATGGCGGAATCTGTACTGAACTGAGCTGGAAAGCCTAAGAAAAATGTGCGATAGTCTCATTTTAGAGTGAATGACAGTATCAACTGTAAAGCATAGCTGAGCCAAACTGTAACTTGTCCCACAGCCCTGCCACTCAGACAAGCTCTCTCTCATCTCTCTGTCTATGCATGCACCAAAGGCTAAATAACTCGAACCTGGGTTGCCCCTGTCCTCTTTACCTGAGAGGTGAATGTGGCCTGCGCGTTGATACGAGGTGGGATTTTCAAAAGCGCCTTAGAGTTGGGACTTTCAATGGGATTTGTGTGGCTGACTAACTTTAGGCCTTCTGGAAATCCCATGCACTGAATGCCCTTTGTGTAGTCCCAGGAAAGGATCCAGTTACTTCTACTGAACTTGAACACTCTGGAATGTGACGCTCCACGACTTTGCTTGGGAGTCTGGTCACGAGATTGGACTGGCATTCTGCCCATTCCATCTAAACTGATTTTCAAGTGTGAAAACCAAAGAGTTTGAGCTGGAAGATGCTGTGGAACATTGATTATGACCTGGATCAGAGCTCCCTTACACTTGCTTACCACAGTGATTCAAAATAAAGGTCTGGCTGATCAAGTAGGTAAAAATTATACAGGACATTGATGGAGAAAGAGGGGCATGATCATGGGACAGAGTTGGATATAGTCAGGAGCTCCTGTTTCTCTGCTCATGACAATGACAATGTGATACCCAATGGAATTAAAAAGCAGGACATTTTAAACAGATAGCACAAGATACTTGTTTTATGCAGCCCTTCAAAAGGCTTTATATAGGTTCATATGGACACCCAGATCCTCAGCTGGTCTGAATTAGCATATGGTCTGTGGGGCAGCCTCTTGCCCTCAATTTTAAGATGAACTAGCAGCTTGGATTCTATCCTGCTAGATGATATTTTCAAACCTTTGGATTAGTGTGGTGTGGAGGAACTACTTGTTTGGGAAAAAAAACCCAAAACCAAAACCCATACGTGAGTAATGGCTTGAGCTCATTTCCAGGTATGTTTCTTAATGGAGGTTTGTCCAGGTTGTTTGTTTTCATATTGAGCTCAAAGTCACTGAACATTGATGTCATTCATATCAAAACACAGACATTTCTCTAATGTGCCGTGGCTCCAAATGTGAGTAATCAAGCACATGCCATGACACAAAGCGGTGCTCACATATTCCAAAGGTTTTATGTCCTCCCCCATGAAGGCACCATTACGATCATCTGGTCTGACCTGCGTAAGTCAGGCAAGAGACTTCCACCCCGGAATTCCTGCACTGAGCCCAATTGGCAATGGTTCTACCACAAGTTACCTCATGGAAACCCATGGCTACTCTATGCACTCGTGGATGCGGTGTTTTGCCTACCTAAGGTATCAATCATTTGACAAAACTGAAATGTCATGTCAAGATCAAATGCCAGGATTAAAAGTCGACTGAGGTGGATGAGGAGGTGGATAGGTGAGAAGCAATGAGGCCTTGATGTGAAGTCCACCAAAACCAATGGGAATCTTTCCATTGACTTCAGTGGGCTTACGGAAAAGGCCTAAAAGAACAGCCAGACATCTTGACCATTCTAAAGCGCCCTGATCAGAGCAGTGCAATAGGAGAGTCGTGAAGGCATTTGCTCCAGTTTTAGCTTATGTAGACTTGTACCCTTGAATGTTGCTGTGTTTCTGGTTTTAAATTCATTGAAAATCTCCGGACAAAACTCATCCCAAACATCACGTTTTGCCTGGTTTAATTTCAAAGCAGTGAATTTCACTAGTTTTTTGGTGGAAACGTCTTGAAAATAATGAGTTAAAACACCAGAAGGAATGAAGTAGAAAGGATGTTTGATGTAAAGAATAAATAATGAGATAAGGGGAAGTTTCGAAAAAGCAGGCCTCTGACAGATAGGGGTAACTGCAGCTGGTTTTATATGAGACAAAAGAAATCTGTCTGAAAACAAGCCAGCGTAGCCATTTCCAACCCACATACCTGTGTTATCTCTACGTGAACCCAGGTGCAAAGCCTGCTGGTCAGCAAGGAGGGGAGCAAAGGCCTTGGGAAGAAAAACGTGGGCTGGAAATAAGGGGGGACAGTCTCAGAGTGGTTTTAGCTGGAGTCAGTAATTGGCAATGACAGCACTCTTTTCATCTGCTTCCATATTTTCCACTCCATGCATCTGATGAAGTGTGTTTTAGCCCACGAAAGCTTATGCCCAAACAAATGTGTTAATCTCTAAGGTGCCACAAGGACTCCTCGTTGTTTTTGCTGATACAGACTAATACGGTTACCACTCTGAAATCTAAAGGAAGTAATTAGGCCCTTCTGAGAGATTAATGTTTATTTTTCTCCACTAACTTTATGAAGCTCATTCTAAACTTGCGTGCCCAAATAATCTTTTAAAGAGCAACTCTTATGATTACAAATGCAGTTGTAAGGGCCTGCACCACTTCAACTTTGGGTTCTCTTCCCAAGTAGGTGCAGTATTTGTATGTGTGTCTGTCTTCTCTCTAGACATTTGACAGAAGGAAAAAAACTGTTTAAAGAACATTAAGGTTGCAAAATCAAGTACTCAAAGGTTAGGCAAAGTCAGAGTTACACTTGCCCGTGCAATCTTAATTTGCCCCCCTTGTATATGTTCATTATGATACATTCTGTAAAGATACAATCACATGTTATTTTCCCCACAAGACCTCTGCCTCATTCAGACTCCAGGATGGACAGTACTCACCACATGGGTAGCTATTCAGTATTTTTTATCCTTGTGTTTCAACATGTGGCCTCAGGTCTTCTTTAAGGCACCCCATCCAAACCCTGCTCTGAATACAGAATTATTAATTTCCTCCTGGGCTTCTCTGTAGTGCTCTCATTGTAGTATCTTACTTCTTTATAAATGTGAATGAATTTCTCTCCCAGCCCCACCCGTGAGCTGAGAGGTATTGTTGTCCCCTTTTTACAGCTGCAGGAATTGGAGCACAGAGATTAAAGCCAAAAGTGTCAACTGATTTGGGTGCCCAGGTCCTGCTTTCCCAAGGCATTTGGTAGCACTTCATATGTTCAGATCACAGTTCCCTTGATGTTAGCTGTGGTTGTAAGCACCCAGCACTTCTGCAAATCAGACCTTTCAGGGCTCAAACTGGGTTCCCAGAAAATGAAGCACATACACTTAGTGGCATCTCTGAAAAGTTTGGTTTAAGTGACTTAGGCTTGGTCTGCCCTTTGGCCTGGTCTACACTGGGTGGGGGGTGGGCAGGAATTGATCTAAGATACGCAACTTCAGCTATGAGAATAGCGTAGCTAACGCTGACGTATCTTATTTCAATTTACCTCCCGTCCTCACGGCACGGGATCGATGGCCGCGGCTCGCCTGTCGACTCCGCTACCGCCGCTTGCCCTGGTGGAGTTCCGGAGTCGACGGAGAGTGCGTTTGGGGATCAATTTATCGCATCTAGACAAGACGTGATATATCAATCCCCGATAGATCGATTGCTACCCCCCAATCCGGCAGGTAGTGTGGACGTACCCTGAGAAATCCACACCCCTGAGAGACATAGCTATACTAACCAAACCCCTGGGGTAGAATTCTTCTGTTGACCTAGCCACTGCTTCACAGGGAGGTGGATTGCCTACACTGCTGGGAGAGCCCCTCCCATTGGTGTAGAAAGTGTCTATACTGAAGCGCTACAGCAGTGCAGCTACAGCATTTTAAGTGCACACATACCATTAATGACCATTTCAGAGGAGCGCCATGGCTGAAGCTGGGAACCCAATTCTCCAGGGCATCCTTCAACTGCCTTTACCCTGAGACCATCCTCTCTTTCTGCAATCCCCTGCCTCATTCACTGCACACTTTCCAGCTTCTGCAACAAATGAGGCAGGGGCCCTACAGACAACAGCCTCCTTCACTACACAGCCCTGATTTATCCCCAGAGCAGGGGGATGCACTGTGCACTGAGTGAGGCCAGGGTCTTGGGATCCAAATTAGCGTTGCTCAGACACCCTTGATTGTGGTATTTCCTAACATTTGAGAGGTTGACTTTGACCTGAATAATGTTCTTTTAACATGACTTTTGGGGATGTGATTTCCACATTTTTTAAACACTTAAAATTTGAAAAAATAAAATTTCCATCATCTGGAACCATATTGACATCCACATGCATCACCAGCAGAGTTGGAACCTTAGATCCACAGCACAGACCTCCGCCACTTGAACTCACCAAGTAACTGGTAGCAGCAGAAGGCTCAGAACTAAAATTCATTTGCAAATTTAACACCATTCATTTGGGCTTGAATAGGGACTGTGAGTGGCTGGCTCACTACAAAAGCGGCTTTGCCTCTCCTGGAATTGACACCTTTTCATCAATTATTGGGAGTGGACTACATCCACCCTGATCAAATTGGCCCTGTCAACACTGGTTCTCCACTTGTGAGGTAACTCCCTTTTCTTCATGTGTCAGTATATAATGCCTGCATCTGTAATTTTCACTCCATGCACCTGAAGAAGTGGGTTTTTTACCCATGAAAGCTTATGCCCAAATAAATATGTTAGTCTTTAAGGTGCCACCAGACTCCTTGTTGTTACTGTCTATGTGGATCTGCCACTAGAGGAAGATGGAGACACACAGTGGTCTTGCTAGTGGGTTTCACAGCTTTTTTCTAGACAGCAAAGGATGGATGGGTTTGAGAGAGAGCACGAGAGAATGGGAATTGAAACCCACTGGCAAAGTGTGTGTATCTCTATCCCCCTCTAGAGGCAGGTCCACATAGATGATGATAGCCTTCCACTGCTACCAATAGAAGGCTCTGGCAACATTCAAGTTTTTAAACAATGTGATGTTGCCTCAATCTTTCAGATACATCTGATGTTTTTCTCTCTCTCTCTCTCCCCACCTTCACATGTATTGACCCTCTCTGCAATGCATGTGTGCAACTCCTATTAATGGGACTCAGGAGCTATTGAAAATAACCCTTTCAGAATGCATGAGAGAGAGAGAGAGACCTTGGTCTAAGTCATTGGTAAAGTCCCCACTGACTTCGATGAGATCAGAGTTAGGCCACCACTGAGTGCTTTTGAAGATGCCACCCTAAGTCTGACCAGCTGTGCATGAGCCAACAGCAGCGTTTGACGCCAGGACCCAGGAAGCTAACAGCCTAAACCTCTCTTGCCTGAGCTAAAGGATTATGTTCCTTAGCTGGAAAAAGTAGCTGACTTGTGCATCCTAGGTGGAGCAGCAACTAGAGGGAGACAAAGACCCAGCCTCTCCTAGGATCACCTCCAGAAATGCTGACTAGCTTGCAGTGAATCAGTATCCTGTGCAGATCCATGTCACAAGAGACAGAACTTCCCCCAACTGATGTATCAGCACATGAGGATCAATGAAAAAGAGGTGGAAGCCCCTTTGCCTGGGTCATGTAGAACTAGACTGGACATGGCACTGAGGATTGGACTGTAGGGAACAGCCCAGCATTGGCAGGGGATGGCCAGGTGATTTAATAGGGAGTTTTCCTTTCTAATGTCCATGACCCCATGAATCAGTGTGTGGTAGGGCTGAGTTTTGCTCCACATGTTCAGAATCACTGGGATTATTAAACTCTGCACAGCCCGTAAAATGCCCACATTTGGACATTACTTGAATTAGCAACACTTTTGCTTGAGCTCTCATTGGCAGAGCCACTGGGACAAGTCTGAGATTCTGCCAGCAAGTATTTCCTGCTCAGCTTCAGTGCCAGAGGCAGGGAAAATGCTATTTGTGAAGATCTCCTACTTCTGCATGCAAAAATAAACCTTGAAAACAGTTCTGGGCCAAGTGGTATTTGATGGTGGTGGCCAGTGCTTAAAGGGAAGTCAGATTGAATGCATTGCAGTAGCTCCAAGAAATCCCCACTGTGTTAGGTGCAGTACATACACCTATGTGAGTGGGTGTGTACCCCAAACAGGCTCTGAAAGCATGAATGCAGTTACTCTCTGGGGTTAGAGACATGGAAGCCTGAAATATACCAAGCCCTGGGGTCCTAAGTGGGGAAGACTGGCAAGAAGCCAGGAGTGACATGGAGTGCACTCTGACAGGAAGCCCTGGCCAAAGGCCTCTACAGAGAGAGCCCAGAGAGACATTTAATTGAAAAGGAGGAGAGGGCAGAATCAGGCTTTTGTTTATACTTTTGGGCTGGAATTTTGTTAGGGGATTCCTGGAGAGGGCCTGAGAGTCCTGGCCTTGAAATGAGGGTGAACCCAGAGAGGTTGTATGGGAGAAGGCCTCTGAAGGTGTGGTAGAAGAAGTCTAGGGAAGCAGCAGCAAGGAGTGGGACTGAGCAGACCTTGACTGCTGGTTATGGGGGTCCCTGGGCTGCAACCTGTAGTAGAGGGAAGGCCTGGGTTCCCTTATAGCCACTTGAGAAGGTGGTGTGAAGCTCCTAAGGGCCACAGGAGAGACCTGAGAGAAAGATGTGATGGCCTCTGGACCTGGAGTTAGGGCTGAAGGCCTTTTGGTGAGGACAATTAGATTGTTTATTTGTTGGACTCTGTGATCCTGGAAGGGGTGGATTAAATTGTGACCTGCCCAGCAGGTTGAATTATGGACTGGGAGATCATCATAGTGCTGAAGCAACCGTTGGCAGTGAGTGGCATGGGGAGAGAGCTGCTATGTCATACATGGCCAGAAGGAGGTACACTAGCAATGAGTGACTTCTTCATAACAGTGTAAAGACAGTCCCTGCCCCAAAGAGCTTTGGTCAAAACAGACAAGACTGAGAAAAGCGCTATTATTACAATATTTCAACCCCAAGTGTCCATAAAGTTTCTCCCTGCCCCCACCCCAAAATCATAAGATTGTCTTAAAAATAATGAGTGAAAAAAAGGACAATATACAATGGGTTCTTATTTTATTTCTGGTTTCTGAGGGTATGTCTTCACTACGAAATTAGGTCGACTTAACAGAAGTTGATTTTTTAGAAATCGATTTGATACTGTCGTTTGTGTGTCCCCACTAAGCACATTAAGTCAGCAGTGTGCATCCACAGTACCGAGGCTAGCATTCAGTTTCGGAGCATTGCACTGTGGTAGCTATCCCACAGTTCCCGCAGTCTCCACCCCCATTGGAATTCTGGGTTGTGCTCTCAGTGCCTGATGGGGCAAAAATATTGTCGCGGGTGGTTCAGGATACATGTTGTCAGCCCCCCATCCCATGAAAGCAACAGCAAAAAATTGTTTCTTGCCTTTTTTCCTGTGTTACCCGTGCAGTCGACATACCATGGCAAGCATGGAGCCTGCTCAGCTCACTGTCACCGTACGTCTCCTGAGTGTTGCTGATAGATGCAGTACTGCAGTGCTACAGAGCGCCAGCTCCTTGCCTTTGCAAGTTGGTAAAGATGGTTAGCAATCATAGTGTACCGTCTGCTGGTGTCTCCTGGTGTCCCCTGGCCAGCCTCGGTGAGGTCGGTTGGGGGCGCCTGGGCAGACATGGGTGCTCCTGGCCAGCCTTGGTGAAATTGGTTGAGGGCGCCTGGACAAAAATGGGAATGATTTCCCAGGTCGTTCTCTTCTTTAGGTTTTGTCTAATGGACTTTCAGTCCTGCCTGGAATATCAGGCAAGCCTACTAAAGAACCAGAGAAGCAAACAGCTGCTCCGGGTCACAGCCCCAGACACCCCGATTGCTTCCCTTCTCCTCCACCCCTCTTGGGCTATCTTGGCAGTTATCCCCCCATTTGTGTGATGAATTAATAAAGAATGCATGAATTTGAAACAACACTGACTTTATTGCCTCTGCAAGCAGTGATCAAAGCGGGGAGGGGATGGCGGTTGGCTTACGGGGAAGTAGAGTGAACCACCATTCTGTACTTGCTCAGTCTATATTTGGACTGCTCCTTACTACTGTCCAGGCTTCATGAGCCATGGGAGCAAGGGGTCGGCTGGGGTAGATGCGACCGTGCAGTGCTGCCAACTGGGAGAACAGCCTGAGGCAGAAGCCTCCAGCTGGCATGATATTCCATTTTTTGCCATTGCTTTCACTAGGGGTGGGGGTGGGGGGATGCTGACAACAACTGCAGCGGCACAGGACCCAGCAAATAGAGCTGTAAACAGGGGAGTTTCAGTGGGAGTTCTGTTGGAGGAGAAGGTTTTTGTATTTTGTGTATTGTATTTTGTAGTTATATGTGTGGAGACTGGTAGGGGCAGTGTGCTGAGAGAGAAGCTGAGCCCTGATTAGCGGGTGGGGCTTTTGTGCTTAGGGGTCCTATAAAGGGAGCCAGCCAGTCAGGCAGCGGCATAGACAGCTGCAGCAGCACAGCAGCGAGCAAACAGAACGCTAAACAGGGGAGTTTCAGTGGGAGAGTGTGGGGGAGACTAAGAGACCTAGGCAGAGGAATAGACAGGCTAGTAAAGGGAGGGGGTGGTGTTCTGCCAGTGTTCTGGTGCCCATTGGGGGGTTGTTTTGCTGTAGGTGGTGGTGGTTTGCTTTGGTTTGTGTTTCCTGGACTAACAGGTTTTAGGTGGGAAGGCTATGACCGATACAGAGGCAGCAGTGGAAGACACAATGAAGATGACTGGATGTGGAAGCTGCGGCATGTACATGATTCTGGAGGGGGTACCTGTTAAGAGTTTTTTCTGCATGATGTGCCGCCTGATAGAGCTGATGGAAGAAAAGATCCGAGTACTGGAGATTCAGGTGGAAACTCTGGTTGAGTTTAGAAGGGGGTTCGAGCAGATAATGGAGCAGAGACATGAGGAGGCTGAAGGGAAAAGCTCAGACTTGCAGATGGGAGCAGGACCAGAATTCTGAAGGGAGACTGCTGGGTGAAGGAAGAGGATTGTGGACGTATGTGAGTAAGAGAACCAGACAGAGGAAAAGATGGGCCAGTGAAGGAGAAATAGAGCTCAGGAACAGGTTTGTGGAGTTGGAAAATGAAGAAGGGGCACAGCAGGTAGTTGCTGAAGGTGAGAGGGAAAGAAAGAAGAGAAGAGCAGCTAGTCCTATAGGAAGAGAGGAAGAGTCAATGGAGATAACACCACTGAATATGAGCCCCAGGAGGATACAGGATGGGCTGCAGAGGATTGCAAGGGACAATAGAAATCGAGAGGACTTGCAGCCAGAGGGAACAGGGGATAGACCAGAAAATCACACCATCACCAGGAAAAGGCAGGTCTACGTGATTGGGGACTCCTTACTGAGAACTAGAGCTGATCCAGAGAACAGAAGGTGCGCTGTCTTCTTGGTGCTAAGATACGGATGTGGACCTGAGGCTGAAAAGGATCCTAACAGGACTGGGAAAGAATCCGCTGATTGTCCTTCATGTGGGAACTAATGATACGGCTAGATTCTCACTGGAACATATTAAGAGAGATTATGCCAGGCTGGGAAAGACGCTTAAGGAAATCTTCAATGGGATTCTGCTGGTTCGTAGAGAAAGGGAACAAAGGTGTGAGAAGATTATGGTGATCAACAGATGGCTCAGGCAGTGGTGCTATAAGGAGGACTTTGGGATGTACGGCCACTGGGAAGCATTAATGGACAGAGGACTGTTCTCTTGGGATGGACTTCACCTGAGTAAGGAGGGAAATAGACTTCTAGGATGGAGGCTGGCACAAATGACTAAGAGAGCTTTAAACTAGGAATATGGGGGAGATGTCCAGGTAATCTCCACGCTGGAATTTAACATTGAGAGGGAAGAAAACAAAGTAAGAAAGGATACAGTTGTGGGTATGAGAATGGACATAAGGAGGAAGGGTAGTGTAGATACCAGTCTAATAGGTGATACTGGTGGTAGAATGTCTGTGCCTAATCGGGTAAAGAATGTCAGTGAAGCCAAATGGCAAAAATCAAGATGTTTGTACACGAATGAGAGGAGCCTAGGTAACAAAATGGAGGAACTAGAGCTACTGGTGCAGGAAGTGAAACCAGATATTACAGAAATAACAGAAACATGGTGGAATAGTAGTCATGACTGGAGTACAGGTATTGAAGGGTATGTGCTGCTTAGGAAAGACAGAAACAAAAGGCAAAGGTGGTGGAGTAGCATTGTATATCAATGACGAGGTAGACTGTAAAGAAATAAGAAGTGATGGAATGGAAAGGACAGAGTCTGTCTGGGCAAAAATCACATTGGGGAAGAAAGCTACTAGAGCCTCCCCTGAGATAGTGCTTGGGGTGTGCTATAGATCACCGGGATCTGATCTGGATATGGATAGAGACCTCTTTAATGTTTTTAATGAAGTAAACACTAATGGGAATTGTGTGGAGACTTTAGCTTCCCAGATATAGACTGGAGGACAAGTGCTAGTAACAATAATAGGGCTCAGATTTTTCTGGATGTGATGGCAGATGGATTTTTTCACCAAGTATTTGAAGAACCAACAAGAGGGGATGCCATTTTAGTTTTGGTTTTGGTGAGTAGTGAGGACCTCACAGAAGAAATGGTTGTAGGGGACAACCTTGGTTCGAGTGATCATGAGCTAATTCAGTTCAAACTAGATGGAAGGATAAACAAAAATAGATCTGGGACTAGGGTTTTTGCCCACACACGTATCTTCTGCCGCTTCTCCCTTCAGCGCTCACTAAGAACATCTCTCACTTGCTTACTAACCCATCTGAGAAGAGATCTGTTCGAGTTTGCTATTACTCAGATGTGTGAATATCTACTCCATATCCTCATTCCATTTGTCATCCTACCATTAATCCCTAAGCTCCCTCTTAGCCTCGTTAAAGACTGAGGCAAAGTATTTGTTTAGATATTGGGCCATGCCTGAGATTATCCTTAACCTCCATTCCATCCTCAGTGTTTAGCAGTCCCACTTTCTTCTATGTTTTTTCTTATTATATAGCTATAAGAACCTTCTACTATTGGCTTTAATTCCCTTTGCAAGGTCCAACTCTACTTGCTTTTGGCCTTTCTTCACTTTATCCCTACAGTTCTGACCTCAATAAGGTAGCTTCCTTGCTAATCCCTCCCATCTTCCACTCCTTGTAGGCTTTCTGCTTTTTCTTAATCACCTCTCTGAGATGCTTGCTCATCAGCTTGGTCTACAACTCCTGCCTATGAATTTTCCCTTTCTTGGGATGCAGGCTTCTTAAAGTTTCTGCACTTTGACTTGAAGTAATCCAGGCCTCCTCTGCCTTTAGATCCACAAGTTTCTTCAGTCCAATCCACTTCCCTAACTAATTTCCTTCATTCTTAAAGTTAGCCCTTTTAAATA